>NW_027486894.1:0-19218 GCF_050908995.1 Andrena cerasifolii | reverse complement strand
TTACTAGTTTTACTAGTTTTACTAGTTTTACTAGTTTTACTAGTTTTACTCGTTTTACTCGTTTTACTCGATTTACTCGTTTTACTCGTTTTACTCGTTTTACTAGTTTTCTCGTTTTACTCGTTTTACTCGTTTTACTCGTTTTACTCGTTTTACTCGTTTTACTCGTTTTACTCGTTTTACTCGTTTTACTCGTTTTACTCGTTTTACTCGTTTTACTCGTTTTACTCGTTTTACTAGTTTTACTAGTTTTACTAGTTTTACTCGTTTTACTCGTTTTACTCGTTTTACTCGTTTTACTCGTTTTACTCGTTTTACTCGTTTTACTCGTTTTACTCGTTTTACTAGTTTTACTAGTTTTACTAGTTTTACTAGTTTCACTAGTTTCACTAGTTTCACTAGTTTTACTAGTTTTACTAGTTTTACTAGTTTTACTAGTTTTACTAGTTTTACTAGTTTTACTAGTTTACTCGTTTTACTCGTTTTAATCGAATTACTCGTTTTACTCGTTTTACTAGTTTTACTAGTTTTACTAGTTTTACTAGTTTTACTCGTTTTACTAGTTTTACTCGTTTTACTCGTTTTACTCGTTTTACTCGTTTTACTCGTTTTACTCGTTTTACTCGTTTTACTCGTTTTACTCGTTTTACTCGTTTTACTCGTTTTACTCGTTTTACTCGTTTTGCTCGTTTTGCTCGTTTTGCTCGTTTTGCTCGTTTTGCTCGTTTTACTAGTTTTACTCGTTTTACTCGTTTTACTCGTTTTACTCGTTTTACTCGTTTTACTCGTTTTACTCGTTTTACTCGTTTTACTCGTTTTACTCGTTTTACTCGTTTTACTCGTTTTACTCGTTTTACTCGTTTTACTCGTTTTACTCGTTTTACTCGTTTTACTCGTTTTACTCGTTTTACTCGTTTTACTCGTTTTACTCGTTTTACTCGTTTTACTCGTTTTACTCGTTTTACTCGTTTTACTCGTTTTACTCGTTTTACTCGTTTTACTCGTTTTACTAGTTTTACTAGTTTTACTAGTTTTAGACGTTTTAGTCGTTTTACTCGTATTACTCGTTTTACTCGTTTTACTCGTTTTACTCGTTTTTCTCGTTTTACTCGTTTTACTCGTTTTACTCGTTTTACTAGTTTTACTAGTTTTACTAGTTTTACTAGTTTTACTAGTTTTACTAGTTTCACTAGTTTCACTAGTTTGACTAGTTTTACTAGTTTTACTAGTTTTACTAGTTTTACTAGTTTTACTAGTTTTACTAGTTTTACTAGTTTTACTCGTTTTACTCGTTTTACTCGAATTACTCGTTTTACTCGTTTTACTCGTTTTACTAGTTTTACTAGTTTTACTAGTTTTACTAGTTTTACTAGTTTTACTAGTTTTACTAGTTTTACTAGTTTTACTCGTTTTACTCGTTTTACTCGTTTTACTCGTTTTACTCGTTTTACTCGTTTTACTCGTTTTACTCGTTTTACTCGTTTTACTCGTTTTACTCGTTTTACTCGTTTTACTCGTTTTACTCGTTTTGCTCGTTTTGCTCGTTTTGCTCGTTTTGCTCGTTTTACTAGTTTTACTAGTTTTACTCGTTTTACTCGTTTTACTCGTTTTACTCGTTTTACTCGTTTTACTCGTTTTACTCGTTTTACTCGTTTTACTCGTTTTTATTTTACTCGTTTTACTCGTTTTACTCGTTTTACTCGTTTTACTCGTTTTACTCGTTTTACTCGTTTTACTCGTTTTACTCGTTTTACTCGTTTTACTCGTTTTACTCGTTTTACTCGTTTTACTCGTTTTACTCGTTTTACTCGTTTTGCTCGTTTACTCGTTTTGCTCGTTTTACTCGTTTTACTCGTTTTACTCGTTTTACTCGTTTTGGCTCGTTTTACTCGTTTTACTCGTTTTACTCGTTTTACTCGTTTTACTCGTTTTACTCGTTTTACTCGTTTTACTCGTTTTACTCGTTTTACTCGTTTTACTCGTTTTACTCGTTTTACTCGTTTTACTCGTTTTACTCGTTTTACTCGTTTTACTCGTTTTACCTCGTTTTACTCGTTTTACTCGTTTTACTCGTTTTACTCGTTTTACTCGTTTTACTCGTTTTACTCGACTCGTTTTACTCGTTTCACTCGTTTTACTCGTTTCACTCGTTTTACTCGTTTCACTCGTTTTACTCGTTTTACTCGTTTTACTCGTTTTACTCGTTTTACTCGTTTTACTCGTTTTACTCGTTTTACTCGTTTTACTCGTTTTACTAGTTTCACTAGTTTCACTAGTTTCACTAGTTTCACTAGTTTCACTAGTTTTACTAGTTTTACTAGTTTTACTAGTTTTACTAGTTTTACTAGTTTTACTCGTTTTACTCGTTTTACTCGAATTACTCGTTTTACTCGTTTTACTCGTTTTAATCGAATTACTCGTTTTACTCGTTTTACTCGTTTTACTCGTTTTACTAGTTTTACTAGTTTTACTAGTTTTACTAGTTTTACTCGTTTTACTAGTTTTACTCGTTTTACTCGTTTTACTCGTTTTACTCGTTTTACTCGTTTTACTCGTTTTACTCGTTTTACTCGTTTTACTCGTTTTACTCGTTTACTCGTTTTACTCGTTTTACTCGTTTTACTCGTTTTACTCGTTTTACTCGTTTTACTCGTTTTACTCGTTTTACTCGTTTTACTCGTTTTACTCGTTTTGCTCGTTTTGCTCGTTTTGCTCGTTTTGCTCGTTTTGCTCGTTTTACTAGTTTTACTCGTTTTACTCGTTTTACTCGTTTTACTCGTTTTACTCGTTTTACTCGTTTTACTCGTTTTACTCGTTTTACTCGTTTTACTCGTTTTACTCGTTTTACTCGTTTTACTCGTTTACTCGTTTTACTCGTTTTACTCGTTTTACTCGTTTTACTCGTTTACTCGTTTTACTCGTTTTACTCGTTTTACTCGTTTTACTCGTTTTACTCGTTTTACTCGTTTTACTCGTTTTACTCGTTTTACTCGTTTTACTCGTTTTACTCGTTTTACTCGTTTTACTCGTTTTACTCGTTTTACTCGTTTTACTCGTTTTACTCGTTTTACTCGTTTTACTAGTTTTACTAGTTTTACTAGTTTTACTAGTTTTAGTCGTTTTAGTCGTTTTACTCGTATTACTCGTTTTACTCGTTTTACTCGTTTTACTCGTTTTACTCGTTTTACTCGTTTTACTCGTTTTACTCGTTTTACTCGTTTTACTCGTTTTACTCGTTTTACTCGTTTTACTAGTTTTGCTCGTTTTACTAGTTTTGCTCGTTTTACTCGTTTTACTCGTTTTACTCGTTTTACTCGTTTTACTCGTTTTACTCGTTTTACTCGTTTTACTCGTTTTACTCGTTTTACTCGTTTTACTCGTTTTACTCGTTTTACTCGTTTTACTCGTTTTACTCGTTTTACTCGTTTTACTCGTTTTACTCGTTTTACTCGTTTTACTCGTTTTACTCGTTTTGCTCGTTTTGCTCGTTTTGCTCGTTTTGCTCGTTTTGCTCGTTTTACTAGTTTTACTAGTTTTACTCGTTTTACTCGTTTTACTCGTTTTACTCGTTTTACTCGTTTTACTCGTTTTACTCGTTTTACTCGTTTTACTCGTTTTACTCGTTTTACTCGTTTTACTCGTTTTACTCGTTTTACTCGTTTTACTCGTTTTACTCGTTTTACTCGTTTTACTCGTTTTACTCGTTTTACTCGTTTTACTCGTTTTGCTCGTTTTGCTCGTTTTACTAGTTTTGCTCGTTTTACTCGTTTTACTCGTTTTACTCGTTTTACTCGTTTTACTCGTTTTACTCGTTTTACTCGTTTTACTCGTTTTACTCGTTTTACTCGTTTTACTCGTTTTACTCGTTTTACTCGTTTTACTCGTTTTACTCGTTTTACTCGTTTTACTCGTTTTACTCGTTTTACTCGTTTTACTCGTTTTGCTCGTTTTACTCGTTTTGCTCGTTTTGCTCGTTTTGCTCGTTTTGCTCGTTTTGCTCGTTTTGCTCGTTTTACTAGTTTTACTAGTTTTACTTGTTTTACTCGTTTTACTCGTTTTACTCGTTTTACTCGTTTTACTCGTTTTACTCGTTTTGCTCGTTTTACTAGTTTTGCTCGTTTTGCTCGTTTTACTCGTTTTACTCGTTTTACTCGTTTTACTCGTTTTACTCGTTTTACTCGTTTTACTCGTTTTACTCGTTTTACTCGTTTTACTCGTTTTACTCGTTTTACTCGTTTTACTCGTTTTACTCGTTTTACTCGTTTTACTCGTTTTACTCGTTTTACTCGTTTTACTCGTTTTACTCGTTTTACTAGTTTTGCTCGTTTTACTAGTTTTGCTCGTTTTACTCGTTTTACTCGTTTTACTCGTTTTACTCGTTTTACTCGTTTTACTCGTTTTACTCGTTTTACTAGTTTTACTAGTTTTACTAGTTTTACTAGTTTTACTAGTTTTACTAGTTTTACTAGTTTTACTAGTTTTACTCGTTTTACTCGTTTTACTCGTTTTACTCGTATTACTCGTTTTACTCGTTTTACTCGTTTTTCTCGTTTTACTCGTTTTACTCGTTTTACTCGTTTTACTAGTTTTACTAGTTTTACTAGTTTTACTAGTTTTACTAGTTTTACTAGTTTTACTAGTTTTACTAGTTTTACTAGTTTTACTAGTTTTACTAGTTTTACTAGTTTTACTAGTTTTACTAGTTTTACTCGTTTTACTCGTTTTACTCGTTTTACTCGTTTTACTCGTATTACTCGTTTTACTCGTTTTACTCGTTTTACTCGTTTTACTCGTTTACTCGTTTTACTCGTTTTACTCGTTTTACTCGTTTTACTCGTTTTACTAGTTTTAACTAGTTTTACTAGTTTTACTAGTTTTACTAGTTTTACTAGTTTTACTAGTTTTACTAGTTTTACTAGTTTTACTAGTTTTACTCGTTTTACTCGTATTACTCGTTTTACTCGTTTTACTCGTTTTACTCGTTTTACTCGTTTTACTCGTTTTACTCGTTTTACTCGTTTCACTCGTTTTACTCGTTTCACTCGTTTTACTAGTTTCACTAGTTTCACTAGTTTCACTAGTTTTACTAGTTTTACTAGTTTTACTAGTTTTACTAGTTTTACTAGTTTTACTAGTTTTACTAGTTTTACTAGTTTTACTAGTTTTACTCGTTTTACTCGTTTTAATCGTTATACTCGTCTTACTCGTTTTACTCGTATTACTCGTTTTACTCGTTTTACTCGTTTTACTCGTTTTACTCGTTTTACTCGTTTTACTCGTTTTACTCGTTTTACTCGTTTTACTCGTTTTACTCGTTTTACTCGTTTTACTCGTTTTACTCGTTTTACTCGTTTTACTCGTTTTACTCGTTTTACTCGTTTTACTCGTTTTACTAGTTTTACTAGTTTTACTAGTTTTACTAGTTTTAGTCGTTTTAGTCGTTTTACTCGTATTACTCGTTTTACTCGTTTTACTCGTTTTACTCGTTTTACTCGTTTTACTCGTTTTACTCGTTTTACTCGTTTTACTCGTTTTACTCGTTTTACTCGTTTTACTCGTTTTACTCGTTTTACTCGTTTTACACGTTTTACACGTTTTACTCGTTTTACTCGTTTTACTAGTTTTGCTCGTTTTACTAGTTTTGCTCGTTTTACTCGTTTTACTCGTTTTACTCGTTTTTCTCGTTTTACTCGTTTTACTCGTTTTACTCGTTTTACTAGTTTCACTAGTTTTACTAGTTTCACTAGTTTTACTAGTTTTACTAGTTTTACTAGTTTTACTAGTTTTACTCGTTTTACTCGTTTTACTCGTTTTACTCGTTTTACTCGTTTTACTCGTTTTACTCGTTTTACTCGTTTTACTCGTTTTACTCGTTTTACTCGTTTTACTCGTTTTACTCGTTTTACTCGTTTTACTCGTTTTACTCGTTTTGCTCGTTTTGCTCGTTTTGCTCGTTTTGCTCGTTTTACTAGTTTTACTCGTTTTACTCGTTTTACTAGTTTTACTAGTTTTACTAGTTTTACTAGTTTTACTCGTTTCACTCGTTTTACTCGTTTTACTCGTTTTACTCGTTTTACTCGTTTACTCGTTTTACTCGTTTTACTCGTTTTACTAGTTTTACTAGTTTTACTAGTTTCACTAGTTTCACTAGTTTCACTAGTTTTACTAGTTTTACTAGTTTTACTAGTTTTACTAGTTTTACTAGTTTTACTCGTTTTACTCGTTTTAATCGAATTACTCGTTTTACTCGTTTTACTCGTTTTACTCGTTTTACTAGTTTTACTAGTTTTACTAGTTTTACTAGTTTTACTAGTTTTACTCGTTTTACTCGTTTTACTCGTTTTACTCGTTTTACTCGTTTTACTCGTTTTACTCGTTTTACTAGTTTTACTAGTTTTACTAGTTTTACTCGTTTTACTCGTTTTACTCGTTTTACTCGTTTTACTCGTTTTACTGGTTTTACTCGTTTTACTCGTATTACTCGTTTTACTCGTTTTACTCGTTTTACTCGTTTTACTCGTTTTACTCGTTTTACTCGTTTTACTCGTTTTACTCGTTTTACTCGTTTTACTCGTTTTACTCGTTTCACTCGTTTTACTCGTTTCACTCGTTTTACTCGTTTTACTCGTTTTACTCGTTTTACTCGTTTTACTCGTTTTACTCGTTTTACTCGTTTTACTCGTTTTACTCGTTTTACTCGTTTTACTAGTTTCACTAGTTTCACTAGTTTTACTAGTTTTACTAGTTTTACTAGTTTTACTAGTTTTACTAGTTTTACTAGTTTTACTAGTTTTACTAGTTTTACTCGTTTTACTCGTTTACTCGAATTACTCGTTTTACTCGTTTTACTCGTTTTACTCGTTTTACTAGTTTTACTAGTTTTACTAGTTTTACTAGTTTTACTAGTTTTACTCGTTTTACTCGTTTTACTCGTTTTACTCGTTTTACTCGTTTTACTCGTTTTACTAGTTTTGCTCGTTTTACTCGTTTTACTCGTTTTACTCGTTTTACTCGTTTTACTCGTTTTACTCGTTTTACTCGTTTTACTCGTTTTACTAGTTTTACTAGTTTTACTAGTTTTACTAGTTTTACTAGTTTTACTAGTTTTACTAGTTTTACTAGTTTTACTAGTTTTACTCGTTTTACTCGTTTTACTCGTTTTACTCGTTTTACTCGTATTACTCGTTTTACTCGTTTTACTAGTTTTACTAGTTTTACTAGTTTTACTAGTTTCACTAGTTTCACTAGTTTCACTAGTTTTACTAGTTTTACTAGTTTTACTAGTTTTACTAGTTTTACTAGTTTTACTAGTTTTACTAGTTTTACTCGTTTTACTCGTTTTACTAGTTTTACTAGTTTTACTAGTTTCACTAGTTTCACTAGTTTCACTAGTTTTACTAGTTTTACTAGTTTTACTAGTTTTACTAGTTTTACTAGTTTTACTCGTTTTACTCGTTTTAATCGAATTACTCGTTTTACTCGTTTTACTCGTTTTACTCGTTTTACTAGTTTTACTAGTTTTACTAGTTTTACTAGTTTTACTAGTTTTACTCGTTTTACTCGTTTTACTCGTTTTACTCGTTTTACTCGTTTTACTCGTTTTACTCGTTTTACTAGTTTTACTAGTTTTACTAGTTTTACTCGTTTTACTCGTTTTACTCGTTTTACTCGTTTTACTCGTTTACTCGTTTTACTCGTTTTACTCGTATTACTCGTTTTACTCGTTTTACTCGTTTTACTCGTTTTACTCGTTTTACTCGTTTTACTCGTTTTACTCGTTTTACTCGTTTCACTCGTTTTACTCGTTTCACTCGTTTTACTCGTTTTACTCGTTTTACTCGTTTTACTCGTTTTACTAGTTTTGCTCGTTTTACTCGTTTTACTCGTTTTACTCGTTTTTCTCGTTTTACTCGTTTTACTCGTTTTACTCGTTTTACTAGTTTTACTCGTTTTACTCGTTTTACTCGTTTTACTCGTTTTACTCGTTTTACTCGTTTTACTCGTTTTACTCGTTTTACTCGTTTTACTCGTTTTACTCGTTTTACTCGTTTTACTCGTTTTACTCGTTTTACTCGTTTTACTCGTTTTACTAGTTTTACTAGTTTTACTAGTTTTACTAGTTTTAGTCGTTTTAGTCGTTTTACTCGTATTACTCGTTTTACTCGTTTTACTCGTTTTACTCGTTTTACTCGTTTTACTCGTTTTACTCGTTTTACTCGTTTTACTCGTTTTACTCGTTTTACTCGTTTTACTCGTTTTACACGTTTTACTCGTTTTACTCGTTTTACTAGTTTTGCTCGTTTTACTAGTTTTGCTCGTTTTACTCGTTTTACTCGTTTTACTCGTTTTTCTCGTTTTACTCGTTTTACTCGTTTTACTCGTTTTACTAGTTTCACTAGTTTTACTAGTTTCACTAGTTTTACTAGTTTTACTAGTTTTACTAGTTTTACTAGTTTTACTCGTTTTACTCGTTTTACTCGTTTTACTCGTTTTACTCGTTTTACTCGTTTTACTCGTTTTACTCGTTTTACTCGTTTTACTCGTTTTACTCGTTTTACTCGTTTTACTCGTTTTACTCGTTTTACTCGTTTTACTCGTTTTACTCGTTTTGCTCGTTTTGCTCGTTTTGCTCGTTTTGCTCGTTTTACTAGTTTTACTCGTTTTACTCGTTTTACTAGTTTTACTAGTTTTACTAGTTTTACTAGTTTTACTAGTTTTACTAGTTTTACTAGTTTTACTAGTTTTACTAGTTTTACTAGTTTTACTAGTTTTACTAGTTTTACTAGTTTTACTCGTTTTACTCGTTTTACTCGTATTACTCGTTTTACTCGTTTTACTCGTTTTACTCGTTTTACTCGTTTTACTCGTTTTACTCGTTTTACTCGTTTTACTCGTTTTACTCGTTTTACTCGTTTTACTCGTTTTACTCGTTTTACTCGTTTTACTCGTTTCACTCGTTTTACTCGTTTCACTCGTTTGACTCGTTTTACTCGTTTCACTCGTTTTACTCGTTTTACTCGTTTTACTCGTTTTACTCGTTTTACTCGTTTTACTCGTTTTACTCGTTTTACTAGTTTTACTAGTTTTACTAGTTTCACTAGTTTCACTAGTTTCACTAGTTTTACTAGTTTTACTAGTTTTACTAGTTTTACTAGTTTTACTAGTTTTACTCGTTTTACTCGTTTTAATCGAATTACTCGTTTTACTCGTTTTACTCGTTTTACTAGTTTTACTAGTTTTACTAGTTTTACTAGTTTTACTAGTTTTACTCGTTTTACTCGTTTTACTCGTTTTACTAGTTTCACTAGTTTCACTAGTTTCACTAGTTTCAGTAGGTTTATACTAGTTTTACTAGTTTTACTAGTTTTACTAGTTTTACTAGTTTTACTAGTTTTACTAGTTTTACTAGTTTTACTAGTTTTACTAGTTTTACTCGTTTTACTCGTTTTACTCGAATTACTCGTTTTACTCGTTTTACCTCGTTTTACTCGTTTTACTAGTTTTACTAGTTTTACTAGTTTTACTAGTTTTACTAGTTTTACCTCGTTTTACTCGTTTTACTCGTTTTACTCGTTTTACTCGTTTTACTCGTTTTACTAGTTTTGCTCGTTTTACTCGTTTTACTCGTTTTACTCGTTTTACTCGTTTTACTCGTTTTACTCGTTTTACTCGTTTTACTCGTTTTACTAGTTTTACTAGTTTTACTAGTTTTACTAGTTTTACTAGTTTTACTAGTTTTACTAGTTTTACTAGTTTTACTAGTTTTACTCGTTTTACTCGTTTTACTCGTTTTACTCGTTTTACTCGTATTACTCGTTTTACTCGTTTTACTAGTTTTACTAGTTTTACTAGTTTTACTAGTTTCACTAGTTTCACTAGTTTCACTAGTTTTACTAGTTTTACTAGTTTTACTAGTTTTACTAGTTTTACTAGTTTTACTAGTTTTACTAGTTTTACTCGTTTTACTCGTTTTACTAGTTTTACTAGTTTTACTAGTTTCACTAGTTTCACTAGTTTCACTAGTTTTACTAGTTTTACTAGTTTTACTAGTTTTACTAGTTTTACTAGTTTTACTCGTTTTACTCGTTTTAATCGAATTACTCGTTTTACTCGTTTTACTCGTTTTACTCGTTTTACTAGTTTTAACTAGTTTTACTAGTTTTACTAGTTTTACTAGTTTTACTCGTTTTACTCGTTTTACTCGTTTTACTCGTTTTACTCGTTTTACTCGTTTTACTCGTTTTACTAGTTTTACTAGTTTTACTAGTTTTACTCGTTTTACTCGTTTTACTCGTTTTACTCGTTTTACTCGTTTTACTCGTTTTACTCGTTTTACTCGTATTACTCGTTTTACTCGTTTTACTCGTTTTACTCGTTTTACTCGTTTTACTCGTTTTACTCGTTTTACTCGTTTTACTCGTTTTACTCGTTTCACTCGTTTTACTCGTTTCACTCGTTTTACTCGTTTTACTCGTTTTACTCGTTTTACTCGTTTTACTCGTTTTACTAGTTTTGCTCGTTTTACTCGTTTTACTCGTTTTACTCGTTTTTCTCGTTTTACTCGTTTTACTCAGTTTTACTCGTTTTACTAGTTTCACTAGTTTTACTAGTTTCACTAGTTTTACTAGTTTTACTAGTTTTACTAGTTTTACTAGTTTTACTCGTTTTACTCGTTTTACTCGTTTTACTCGTTTTACTCGTTTTACTCGTTTTACTCGTTTTACTCGTTTTACTCGTTTTACTCGTTTTACTCGTTTTACTCGTTTTACTCGTTTTACTCGTTTTACTCGTTTTACTCGTTTTACTCGTTTTACTCGTTTTACTCGTTTTGCTCGTTTTGCTCGTTTTGCTCGTTTTGCTCGTTTTACTAGTTTTACCTCGTTTTACTCGTTTTACTAGTTTTACTAGTTTTACTAGTTTTACTAGTTTTACTAGTTTTACTAGTTTTACTAGTTTTACTAGTTTTACTAGTTTTACTAGTTTTACTAGTTTTACTCGTTTTACTCGTTTTACTCGTTTTACTCGTATTACTCGTTTTACTCGTTTTACTCGTTTTACTCGTTTTACTCGTTTCACTCGTTTTACTCGTTTCACTCGTTTTACTCGTTTTACTCGTTTTACTCGTTTTACTCGTTTTACTCGTTTTACTCGTTTTACTCGTTTTACTCGTTTTACTCGTTTTACTAGTTTCACTAGTTTCACTAGTTTCACTAGTTTCACTAGTTTTACTAGTTTTACTAGTTTTACTAGTTTTACTAGTTTTACTAGTTTTACTAGTTTTACTAGTTTTACTCGTTTTACTCGTTTTACTCGAATTACTCGTTTTACTCGTTTTACTCGTTTTACTCGTTTTACTAGTTTTACTAGTTTTACTAGTTTTACTAGTTTTACTAGTTTTACTCGTTTTACTCGTTTTACTCGTTTTACTCGTTTTACTCGTTTTACTCGTTTTACTAGTTTTGCTCGTTTTACTCGTTTTACTCGTTTTACTCGTTTTACTCGTTTTACTCGTTTTACTCGTTTTACTAGTTTTACTAGTTTTACTAGTTTTACTAGTTTTACTAGTTTTACTAGTTTTACTAGTTTTACTAGTTTTACTAGTTTTACTAGTTTTACTCGTTTTACTCGTTTTACTCGTTTTACTCGTTTTACTCGTATTACTCGTTTTACTCGTTTTACTAGTTTTACTAGTTTTACTAGTTTTACTAGTTTCACTAGTTTCACTAGTTTCACTAGTTTTACTAGTTTTACTAGTTTTACTAGTTTTACTAGTTTTACTAGTTTTACTAGTTTTACTAGTTTTACTCGTTTTACTCGTTTTAATCGAATTACTCGTTTTACTCGTTTTACTCGTTTTACTAGTTTTACTAGTTTTACTAGTTTTACTAGTTTTACTCGTTTTACTAGTTTTACTCGTTTTACTCGTTTTACTCGTTTTACTCGTTTTACTCGTTTTACTCGTTTTACTCGTTTTACTCGTTTTACTCGTTTTACTCGTTTTACTCGTTTTACTCGTTTTACTCGTTTTGCTCGTTTTGCTCGTTTTGCTCGTTTTGCTCGTTTTGCTCGTTTTACTAGTTTTACTCGTTTTACTCGTTTTACTCGTTTTACTCGTTTTACTCGTTTTACTCGTTTTACTCGTTTTACTCGTTTTACTCGTTTTACTCGTTTTACTCGTTTTACTCGTTTTACTCGTTTTACTCGTTTTACTCGTTTTACTCGTTTTACTCGTTTTACTCGTTTTACTCGTTTTACTCGTTTTACTCGTTTTACTCGTTTTACTAGTTTTACTAGTTTTACTAGTTTTAGACGTTTTAGTCGTTTTACTCGTATTACTCGTTTTACCTCGTTTTACTCGTTTTACTCGTTTTACTCGTTTTACTCGTTTTACTCGTTTTACTCGTTTTACTCGTTTTACTCGTTTTACTCGTTTTACTCGTTTTACTCGTATTACTCGTTTTACTCGTTTTACTCGTTTTTCTCGTTTTACTCGTTTTACTCGTTTTACTCGTTTTACTAGTTTTACTAGTTTTACTAGTTTTACTAGTTTTACTAGTTTTACTAGTTTTACTAGTTTCACTAGTTTCACTAGTTTGACTAGTTTTACTAGTTTTACTAGTTTTACTAGTTTTACTAGTTTTACTAGTTTTACTAGTTTTACTAGTTTTACTGTTTTACTAGTTTTACTAGTTTTACTCGTTTTACTCGTTTTACTCGAATTACTCGTTTTACTCGTTTTACTCGTTTTACTAGTTTTACTAGTTTTACTAGTTTTACTAGTTTTACTAGTTTTACTAGTTTTACTAGTTTTACTAGTTTTACTAGTTTTACTCGTTTTACGCGTTTTACTCGTTTTACTCGTTTTACTCGTTTTACTCGTTTTACTCGTTTTACTCGTTTTACTCGTTTTACTCGTTTTACTCGTTTTACTCGTTTTACTCGTTTTACTCGTTTTACTCGTTTTGCTCGTTTTGCTCGTTTTGCTCGTTTTGCTCGTTTTACTAGTTTTACTAGTTTTACTCGTTTTACTCGTTTTACTCGTTTTACTCGTTTTACTCGTTTTACTCGTTTTACTCGTTTTACTCGTTTTACTCGTTTTACTCGTTTTACTCGTTTTACTCGTTTTACTCGTTTTACTCGTTTTGCTCGTTTTACTAGTTTTGCTCGTTTTACTCGTTTTACTCGTTTTACTCGTTTTACTCGTTTTACTCGTTTTACTCGTTTTACTCGTTTTACTCGTTTTACTCGTTTTACTCGTTTTACTCGTTTTACTCGTTTTACTCGTTTTACTCGTTTTACTCGTTTCACTCGTTTTACTCGTTTCACTCGTTTTACTCGTTTCACTCGTTTTACTCGTTTCACTCGTTTTACTCGTTTCACTCGTTTTACTCGTTTTACTCGTTTTACTCGTTTCACTCGTTTTACTCGTTTTACTCGTTTTACTCGTTTTACTCGTTTTACTCGTTTTACTCGTTTTACTCGTTTTACTAGTTTCACTAGTTTCACTAGTTTCACTAGTTTCACTAGTTTCACTAGTTTTACTAGTTTTACTAGTTTTACTAGTTTTACTAGTTTTACTAGTTTTACTAGTTTTACTAGTTTTACTCGTTTTACTCGAATTACTCGTTTTACTCGTTTTACTCGTTTTAATCGAATTACTCGTTTTACTCGTTTTACTCGTTTTACTCGTTTTACTAGTTTTACTAGTTTTACTAGTTTTACTAGTTTTACTAGTTTTACTAGTTTTACTAGTTTTACTCGTTTTACTCGTTTTACTCGTTTTACTCGTTTTACTCGTTTTACTCGTTTTACTCGTTTTACTCGTTTTACTCGTTTTACTCGTTTTACTCGTTTTACTAGTTTTACTAGTTTTACTAGTTTTACTAGTTTTACTAGTTTTACTAGTTTTACTAGTTTTACTAGTTTTACTCGTTTTACTCGTTTTACTCGTTTTACTCGTATTACTCGTTTTACTCGTTTTACTCGTTTTTCTCGTTTTACTCGTTTTACTCGTTTTACTCGTTTTACTAGTTTTACTAGTTTTACTAGTTTCACTAGTTTTACTAGTTTTACTAGTTTTACTAGTTTTACTAGTTTTACTAGTTTTACTAGTTTTACTAGTTTTACTAGTTTTACTAGTTTTACTAGTTTTACTCGTTTTACTCGTTTTACTCGTTTTACTCGTTTTACTCGTTTTACTCGTATTACTCGTTTTACTCGTTTTACTCGTTTTACTCGTTTTACTCGTTTTACTCGTTTTACTCGTTTTACTCGTTTTACTCGTTTTACTCGTTTTACTCGTTTTACTCGTTTTACTAGTTTTACTAGTTTTACTAGTTTTACTAGATTTACTAGTTTTACTAGTTTTACTTGTTTTACTAGTTTTACTAGTTTTACTAGTTTTACTCGTTTTACTCGTATTACTCGTTTTACTCGTTTTACTCGTTTTACTCGTTTTACTCGTTTTACTCGTTTTACTCGTTTTACTCGTTTTACTCGTTTTACTCGTTTCACTCGTTTTACTCGTTTCACTCGTTTTACTCGTTTTACTCGTTTTACTCGTTTTACTAGTTTCACTAGTTTCACTAGTTTCACTAGTTTTACTAGTTTTACTAGTTTTACTAGTTTTACTAGTTTTACTAGTTTTACTAGTTTTACTAGTTTTACTAGTTTTACTCGTTTTACTCGTTTTAATCGAATTACTCGTTTTACTCGTTTTACTCGTTTTACTCGTTTTACTCGTTTTACTAGTTTTACTAGTTTTACTAGTTTTACTAGTTTTACTAGTTTTACTAGTTTTACTCGTTTTACTAGTTTTACTCGTTTTACTCGTTTTACTCGTTTTACTCGTTTTACTCGTTTTACTCGTTTTACTCGTTTTACTCGTTTTACTCGTTTTACTCGTTTTACTCGTTTTACTCGTTTTACTCGTTTTACTCGTTTTGCTCGTTTTGCTCGTTTTGCTCGTTTTGCTCGTTTTGCTCGTTTTACTAGTTTTACTCGTTTTACTCGTTTTACTCGTTTTACTCGTTTTACTCGTTTTACTCGTTTTACTCGTTTTACTCGTTTTACTCGTTTACTCGTTTTACTCGTTTTACTCGTTTTACTCGTTTTACTCGTTTTACTCGTTTTACTCGTTTTACTAGTTTTACTAGTTTTACTAGTTTTACTAGTTTTAGTCGTTTTAGTCGTTTTACTCGTATTACTCGTTTTACTCGTTTTACTCGTTTTACTCGTTTTACTCGTTTTACTCGTTTTACTCGTTTTACTCGTTTTACTCGTTTTACTCGTTTTACTCGTTTTACACGTTTTACTCGTTTTACTCGTTTTACTAGTTTTGCTCGTTTTACTAGTTTTGCTCGTTTTACTCGTTTTACTCGTTTTACTCGTTTTACTCGTTTTACTCGTTTTACTCGTTTTACTCGTTTTACTCGTTTTACTCGTTTTACTCGTTTTACTCGTTTTACTCGTATTACTCGTTTTACTCGTTTTACTCGTTTTTCTCGTTTTACTCGTTTTACTCGTTTTACTCGTTTTACTAGTTTCACTAGTTTTACTAGTTTCACTAGTTTCACTAGTTTGACTAGTTTTACTAGTTTTACTAGTTTTACTAGTTTTACTAGTTTTACTAGTTTTACTAGTTTTACTAGTTTTACTCGTTTTACTCGTTTTACTCGAATTACTCGTTTTACTCGTTTTACTCGTTTTACTAGTTTTACTAGTTTTACTAGTTTTACTAGTTTTACTCGTTTTACTCGTTTTACTCGTTTTACTCGTTTTACTCGTTTTACTCGTTTTACTCGTTTTACTCGTTTTACTCGTTTTACTCGTTTTACTCGTTTTACTCGTTTTACTCGTTTTACTCGTTTTACTCGTTTTACTCGTTTTACTCGTTTTACTCGTTTTGCTCGTTTTGCTCGTTTTGCTCGTTTTGCTCGTTTTACTAGTTTTACTAGTTTTACTCGTTTTACTCGTTTTACTTGTTTTACTCGTTTTACTCGTTTTACTCGTTTTACTCGTTTTACTCGTTTTACTCGTTTTGCTCGTTTTACTCGTTTTGCTCGTTTTACTAGTTTTGCTCGTTTTACTCGTTTTACTCGTTTTACTCGTTTTACTCGTTTTTACTCGTTTTACTCGTTTTACTCGTTTTACTCGTTTTACTCGTTTTACTCGTTTTACTCGTTTTGCTCGTTTTGCTCGTTTTACTAGTTTTGCTCGTTTTACTCGTTTTACTCGTTTTACTCGTTTTACTCGTTTTACTCGTTTTACTCGTTTTACTCGTTTTACTCGTTTTACTCGTTTTACTCGTTTTACTCGTTTTACTCGTTTTACTCGTTTTACTCGTTTTACTCGTTTTACTCGTTTTACTCGTTTTACTCGTTTTGCTCGTTTTACTCGTTTTGCTCGTTTTGCTCGTTTTGCTCGTTTTGCTCGTTTTGCTCGTTTTGCTCGTTTTGCTCGTTTTGCTCGTTTTACTAGTTTTACTAGTTTTACTTGTTTTACTCGTTTTACTCGTTTACTCGTTTTACTCGTTTTACTCGTTTTACTCGTTTTGCTCGTTTTACTAGTTTTGCTCGTTTTGCTCGTTTTACTCGTTTTACTCGTTTTACTCGTTTTACTCGTTTTACTCGTTTTACTCGTTTTACTCGTTTTACTCGTTTTACTCGTTTTACTCGTTTTACTCGTTTTACTCGTTTTACTCGTTTTACTCGTTTTACTCGTTTTACTCGTTTTACTCGTTTTACTCGTTTTACTCGTTTTACTCGTTTACTCGTTTTACGTGTTTTACTCGTTTTACTCGTTTTACTCGTTTTACTCGTTTTACTCGTTTTACTCGTTTTACTAGTTTTGCTCGTTTTACTAGTTTTGCTCGTTTTACTCGTTTTACTCGTTTTACTCGTTTTACTCGTTTTACTCGTTTTACTCGTTTTACTAGTTTTACTAGTTTTACTAGTTTTACTAGTTTTACTAGTTTTACTAGTTTTACTCGTTTTACTCGTTTTACTCGTTTTACTCGTATTACTCGTTTTACTCGTTTTACTCGTTTTTCTCGTTTTACTAGTTTTACTAGTTTTACTAGTTTTACTAGTTTTACTCGTTTTACTCGTTTTACTCGTTTTACTCGTTTTACTCGTTTTACTCGTTTTACTCGTTTTACTCGTTTTACTCGTTTTACTAGTTTTACTAGTTTTACTAGTTTTAGTCGTTTTAGTCGTTTTACTCGTATTACTCGTTTTACTCGTTTTACTCGTTTTACTCGTTTTACTCGTTTTACTCGTTTTACTCGTTTTACTCGTTTTACTCGTTTTACTCGTTTTACTCGTTTTACTCGTTTTACTCGTTTTACTAGTTTTGCTCGTTTTACTAGTTTTGCTCGTTTTACTCGTTTTACTCGTTTGCTCGTTTTACTCGTTTTGCTCGTTTTACTAGTTTTGCTCGTTTTGCTCGTTTTGCTCGTTTTGCTCGTTTTGCTCGTTTTACTCGTTTTACTCGTTTTACTCGTTTTACTCGTTTTACTCGTTTTACTCGTTTTACTCGTTTTACTCGTTTTACTCGTTTTACTCGTTTTACTCGTTTTACTCGTTTTACTCGTTTTACTCGTTTTACTCGTTTTACTCGTTTTACTCGTTTTACTCGTTTTACTCGTTTTACTCGTTTTACTCGTTTTACTCGTTTTACTCGTTTTACTCGTTTTACTCGTTTTACTCGTTTTGCTCGTTTTGCTCGTTTTGCTCGTTTTGCTCGTTTTACTAGTTTTACTAGTTTTACTAGTTTTACTCGTTTTACTCGTTTTACTCGTTTTACTCGTTTTACTCGTTTTACTCGTTTTACTCGTTTTACTCGTTTTACTCGTTTTACTCGTTTTACTCGTTTTGCTCGTTTCACTAGTTTTGCTCGTTTTACTCGTTTTACTCGTTTTACTCGTTTTACTCGTTTTACTCGTTTTACTCGTTTTACTCGTTTTACTCGTTTTGCTCGTTTTGCTCGTTTTACTCGTTTTACTCGTTTTACTCGTTTTGCTCGTTTTGCTCGTTTTGCTCGTTTTGCTCGTTTTGCTCGTTTTGCTCGTTTTGCTCGTTTTACTAGTTTTACTAGTTTTACTCGTTTTACTCGTTTTACTCGTTTTACTCGTTTTACTCGTTTTACTCGTTTTCCTCGTTTTACTCGTTTTGCTCGTTTTGCTCGTTTTGCTCGTTTTGCTCGTTTTGCTCGTTTTGCTCGTTTTGCTCGTTTTACTAGTTTTACTAGTTTTACTCGTTTTACTCGTTTTACTCGTTTTACTCGTTTTACTCGTTTTGCTCGTTTTACTCGTTTTGCTCGTTTTACTAGTTTTACTAGTTTTGCTCGTTTTACTCGTTTTACTCGTTTTACTCGTTTTACTCGTTTTACTCGTTTTACTCGTTTTACTCGTTTTACTCGTTTTACTCGTTTTACTCGTTTTACTCGTTTTACTCGTTTTACTCGTTTTACTCGTTTTACTCGTTTTACTCGTTTTACTCGTTTTACTCGTTTTACTCGTTTTACTCGTTTTACTAGTTTTACTAGTTTTACTAGTTTTACTAGTTTTAGTCGATTTACTCGTATTACTCGTTTTACTCGTTTTACTCGTTTTACCCGTTTTACTCGTTTTACTCGTTTTACTCGTTTTACTCGTTTTACTCGTTTTACTCGTTTTACTCGTTTTACTCGTTTTACTCGTTTTACTCGTTTTACTCGTTTTACTCGTTTTACTAGTTTTACTAGTTTTACTAGTTTTAGTCGATTTACTCGTATTACTCGTTTTACTCGTTTTACTCGTTTTACCCGTTTTACTCGTTTTACTCGTTTTACTCGTTTTACTCGTTTTGCTCGTTTTGCTCGTTTTGCTCGTTTTGCTCGTTTTGCTCGTTTTACTAGTTTTACTCGTTTTACTCGTTTTACTCGTTTTACTCGTTTTACTCGTTTTACTCGTTTTACTCGTTTTACTCGTTTTACTCGTTTTACTCGTTTTACTCGTTTTACTCGTTTTACTCGTTTTACTCGTTTTACTCGTTTTACTCGTTTTACTAGTTTTACTAGTTTTACTAGTTTTACTAGTTTTAGTCGTTTTAGTCGTTTTACTCGTATTACTCGTTTTACTCGTTTTACTCGTTTTACTCGTTTTACTCGTTTTACTCGTTTTACTCGTTTTACTCGTTTTACTCGTTTTACTCGTTTTACTCGTTTTACACGTTTTAC
>NW_027486893.1:12500-15000 GCF_050908995.1 Andrena cerasifolii | reverse complement strand
GACCGACCGACCGTCCGACCGACGGACTGACTGACCGACTGACCGACTGACCGACCGACCGACCGACCGACCGACCGAACGACCAACCGACCGACCGACCGACCGACCGACCGACGGACTGACTGACCGACTGACCGACTGACCGACTGACTGACCGACTGACCGACCGACCGACCGACGGACTGACTGATCGACTGACCGACTGAGCGACCGACCGACCGAACGACCGACCGACCGACCGACCGACCGACTGACCGACCGACTGACCGACCGACCGACCAACTGAGCGACCGACCGACCGACCGACGGACCGACGGACTGACTGACCGACTGACCGACTGACCGACCGACCGACCGAACGACTGACCGACCGACGGACTGACTGACCGACTGACCGACTGACCGACTGACCGACCGACCGGCCGACCGACCGACCGACCGACCGACCGACCGACCGAACGACCAACCGACCGACCGACCGTCCGACCGACGGACTGACTGACCGACTGACCGACTGACCGACTGACCGACTGACCGACTGACCGACCGACCGACCGACCGACTGACCGACCGACTGACCGACCGACCGACCGACCGACTGACCGACCGAGCGACCGACCGACCGACCGAACGACCAACCGACCGACCGACCGACCGACCGACCGACCGACGGACTGGCTGACCGACTGACCGACTGACCGACCGACCGACCGAACGACCGACCGAACGACCGACCGACCGACCGACCGACGGACTGACTGACCGACTGACCGACTGACCGACTGACCGACTGAACGACTGACCGACCGACCGACCGACCGACCGACCGACCGACCGACCGACCGACCGACCGACCGACCGACCGACTGACTGACCGACTGACCGACTGACCGCCCAACTGACCGACTGACCTACGGACTGACTGACCGACTGACCGACTGACCGACTGACCGACTGAACGACTGACCAACCGACCGACTGACCGACCGACCGACCGACCGACCGGCCGACCGACCGACCGACCGACCGACCGACCGACCGACCGACCGACCGACCGACCGACCGACCGACCGACCGACGGACTGACTGACCGACTGAACGACTGACCGACCGACCGACCGACCGACCGACCAACCAACCGACGGACTGACTGACCGACTGACTGAACGACTGACCGACTGACCGACCGACCGACCAACCGACCGACGGACTGACTGACCGACTGACCGCCCAACTGACCGACTGACCTACGGACTGACTGACCGACTGAACGACTGACCGACTGACCGACTGAACGACTGACCAACCGACCGACTGACCGACCGACCGACCGACCGACCGGCCGACCGACCGACCGACCGACCGACCGACCGACCGACCGACCGACCGACCGACCGACCGACCGACCGACCGACCGACCGACGGACTGACTGACCGACTGAACGACTGACCGACCGACCGACCGACCGACCGACCGACCGACCGACCAACCGACCGACGGACTGACTGACCGACTGAACGACTGACCGACTGACCGACCGACCGACCAACCGACCGACCGACCGACCGACGGACTGACTGACCGACTGAACGACTGACCGACCGACCGACCGACCGACCGACCGACCGACCGACCAACCGACCGACGGACTGACTGACCGACTGAACGACTGACCGACTGACCGACCGACCGACCAACCGACCGACGGACTGACTGACCGACTGACCGACCGACCGACCGACCGACCGACCGACCGACCGACCGACCGACCGACCGACCGACCGACCGACCGACCGACCGACCGACCGACCGACCGACCGACCGACGGACTGACTGACCGACTGAACGACTGACCGACCGACCGACCGACCGACCGACCGACCGACCGACCAACCGACCGACGGACTGACTGACCGACTGAACGACTGACCGACTGAGCGACCGACCGACCAACCGACCGACGGACTGACTGACCGACTGACCGCCCAACTGACCGACTGACCTACGGACTGACTGACCGACTGACCGACTGACCGACTGACCGACTGAACGACTGACCAACCGACCGACTGACCGACCGACCGACCGACCGACCGGCCGACCGACCGACCGACCGACCGACCGACCGACCGACCGACCGACCGACCGACCGACCGACCGACCGACCGACCGACCGACCGACGGACTGACTGACCGACTGAACGACTGACCGACCGACCGACCGACCGACCGACCGACCGACCGACCAACCGACCGACGGACTGACTGACCGACTGAACGACTGACCGACTGACCGACCGACCGACCAACCGACCGACGGACTGACTGACCGACTGACCGACCGACCGACCGACCGACCGACCGACCGACCGACCGACCGACCGAACGACCGACCGACCGACCGACCGACCGACCGACTGACCGACCGACCGACCAACCGACCGACGGACTGACTGACCGACTGACCGCCCAACTGACCGACTGACCTACGGACTGACT
>NW_027486892.1:0-19234 GCF_050908995.1 Andrena cerasifolii | reverse complement strand
TTGAAAAACCGACATTGAAAAACCGATATTGAAAAACCTATATCGAAAAACTGATATTGCAAAACCGATATTGAAAAACCAATATTGAAAAACTTACATCGAAAAACTGATATTGAAAAACCGATATTGAAAATCCGATATTGAAAAACCGATATTGAATCCGATATTAGAACCGATATTCAAAAACCGATATTGCAAAAACGATATTGAAAAGCCGATATTGAAAAACCGATATTGAAAAACCGATATTGAAAAACCGATATTGAAAAACCGATATTGAAAAACCTATATCGAAAAACTGATATTGCAAAACCGATATTGAAAAACCAATATTGAAAAACTTACATCGAAAAACTGATATTGAAAAACCGATATTGAAAATCCGATATTGAAAAACCGATATTGAAAAACCGATATTGAAAAACCGATATTGAAAAACCGATATTGAAAAACCTATATCGAAAAACTGATATTGAAAAACCGATATTGAAAAACCGATATTGAAAAACTGATATCGAAAAACCGATATTGAAAAACCGATATTGAAAAACCTATATCGAAAAACTGATATTGCAAAACCGATATTGAAAAAACGATATTGAAAAACCTATATCGAAAAACTGATATTGCAAAGCCGATATTGAGAAACCGATATTGAATCCGATATTAGAACCGATATTCAAAAACCGATATTGAATCCGATATTAGAACCGATATTCAAAAACCGATATTGAAAAACAAATATTGAAAAACCAATATTGAAAAACTTACATCGAAAAACTGATATTGCAAAACCGATATTGAAAAACCGATATTGAAAAACCAATATTGAAATACTTACATCGAAAAACTGATATTGAAAAACCGATATTGAAAAACCGATATTGAAAAAACGATATTGAAAAACCTATATCGAAAAACTGATATTGCAAAGCCGATATTGAGAAACCGATATTGAATCCGATATTAGAACCGATATTCAAAAACCGATATTGAATCCGATATTAGAACCGATATTCAAAGACCGATATTGAAAAACAAATATTGAAAAACCAATATTGAAAAACTTACATCGAAAAACTGATATTGCAAAACCGATATTGAAAAACCGATATTGAAAAACCTATATCGAAAAACTGATATTGCAAAACCGATATTGAAAAACCGATATTGAATCCGATATTAGAACCGATATTCAATAACCGATATTGAAAACCAAATACTGAAAAACTGATATTGAAAAACCGAAATTGAAAAACCGATATTGAAAAACCTATATCGAAAAACTGATATTCCAAAACCGATATTGAATCCGATATTAGAACCGATATTGAAAAACAAATATTGAAAAACTGATATCGAAAAACTGATATTGCAAAACCGATATTGAAAAACCGATATTGAAAAACTGATATTGCAAAACCGATATTGAAAAACCGATATTGAAAAACCGATATTGAAAAACCAATATTGAAAAACTTACATCGGAAAACTGATATTGCAAAACCGATATTGAAAAACCGATATTGAATCCGATATTAGAACCGATATTGAAAAACCGATATTGAAAAACAAATATTGAAAAACTGATATCGAAAAACTGATATTGAAAAACCGATATTGAAAAACCGATATTGAAAAACCAATAGTGAAAAACCTATATCGAAAAACTGATATTGCAAAGCCGATATTGAGAAACCGATATTGAATCCGATATTAGAACCGATATTCAATAACCGATATTGAAAACCAAATACTGAAAAACTGATATTGAAAAACCGACATTGAAAAACCGATATTGAAAAACCTATATCGAAAAACTGATATTGCAAAACCGATATTGAAAAACCGATATTGAAAAACCTATATCGAAAAACTGATATTGCAAAACCGATATTGAGAAACCGATATTGAATCCGATATTAGAACCGATATTGAAAAACCGATATTGAAAAACCAATATTGAAAAACTGATATCGAAAAACCGATATTGAAAAACCGATATTGAAAAACCTATATCGAAAAACTGATATTGAAAAACTGATATTGCAAAACCGATATTGAAAAACCAATATTGAAAAACTTACATCGAAAAACTGATATTGCAAAACCGATATTGAAAAACCAATATTGAAAAACTTACATCGAAAAACTGATATTGAAAAACCGATATTGAAAATCCGATATTGAAAAACCGATATTGAAAAACCGATATTGAAAAACCGATATTGAAAAACCGATATTGAAAAACCGATATTGAAAAACTGATATTGCAAAACCGATATTGAGAAACCGATATTGAATCCGATATTAAAACCGATATTCAAAAACCGATATTGAATCCGATATTAGAACCGATATTGAAAAACCGATATTGAAAACCAAATACTGAAAAACTGATATTGAAAAACCGACATTGAAAAACCGATATTGAAAAACCTATATCGAAAAACTGATATTGCAAAACCGATATTGAAAAACCAATATTGAAAAACTTACATCGAAAAACTGATATTGAAAAACCGATATTGAAAATCCGATATTGAAAAACCGATATTGAAAAACCGATATTGAAAAACCGATATTGAAAAACCGATATTGAAAAACCGATATTGAAAAACCTATATCGAAAAACTGATATTGCCAAACCGATATTGAGAAACCGATATTGAATCCGATATTAGATCCGATATTCAAAAACCGATATTGAATCCGATATTAGAACCGATATTCAAAAACCGATATTGCAAAAACGATATTGAAAAGCCGATATTTAAAAACCGATATTGAAAAACCGATATTGAAAAACCGATATTGAAAAACCTATATCGAAAAACTGATATTGCAAAACCGATATTGAGAAACCGATATTGAATCCGATATTAGAACCGGTATTCAAAAACCGATATTGAATCCGATATTAGAACCGATATTCAAAAACCGATATTGAAAAACAAATATTGAAAAACCGATATTGAAAAACCGATATTGAGGAACCGATATTGAATCCCATAATAGAACCGATATTCAAAAACCGATATTGAAAACCAAATATTGAAAAACTGATATTGAAAAACCGAAATTGAAAAACCGATATTGAAAAACCTATATCGAAAAACTGATATTGCAAAACCGATATTGAAAAACCGATATTGAATCCGATATTAGAACCGATATTCAAAAACCAATATTGAAAAACTTACATCGAAAAACTTATATTGCAAAACCGATATTGAAAAACCGTTATTGAATCCGATATTAGAACCGATATTGAAAAACCAATATTGAAAAACTTACATCGAAAAACCTATATCGAAAAACTGATATTGCAAAACCGATATTGAATCCGATATTAGAACCGATATTGAAAAACCGATATTGAAAAACTGATATCGAAAAACCGATATTGAAAAACCTATATCGAAAAACTGATATTGCAAAACCGATATTGAAAACCAAATACTGAAAAACTGATATTGAAAAACCGACATTGAAAAACCGATATTGAAAAACCTATATCGAAAAACTGATATTGCAAAACCGATATTGAAAAACCAATATTGAAAAACTTACATCGAAAAACTGATATTGAAAAACCGATATTGAAAATCCGATATTGAAAAACCGATATTGAATCCGATATTAGAACCGATATTCAAAAACCGATATTGCAAAAACGATATTGAAAAGCCGATATTGAAAAACCGATATTGAAAAACCGATATTGAAAAACCGATATTGAAAAACCGATATTGAAAAACCTATATCGAAAAACTGATATTGCAAAACCGATATTGAAAAACCAATATTGAAAAACTTACATCGAAAAACTGATATTGAAAAACCGATATTGAAAATCCGATATTGAAAAACCGATATTGAAAAACCGATATTGAAAAACCGATATTGAAAAACCGATATTGAAAAACCGATATTGAAAAACCGATATTGAAAAACCTATATCGAAAAACTGATATTGAAAAACCGATATTGAAAAACCGATATTGAAAAACTGATATCGAAAAACCGATATTGAAAAACCGATATTGAAAAACCTATATCGAAAAACTGATATTGCAAAACCGATATTGAAAAAACGATATTGAAAAACCTATATCGAAAAACTGATATTGCAAAGCCGATATTGAGAAACCGATATTGAATCCGATATTAGAACCGATATTCAAAAACCGATATTGAAAAACAAATATTGAAAAACCAATATTGAAAAACTTACATCGAAAAACTGATATTGCAAAACCGATATTGAAAAACCGATATTGAAAAACCTATATCGAAAAACTGATATTGCAAAACCGATATTGAAAAACCGATATTGAATCCGATATTAGAACCGATATTCAATAACCGATATTGAAAACCAAATACTGAAAAACTGATATTGAAAAACCGAAATTGAAAAACCGATATTGAAAAACCTATATCGAAAAACTGATATTCCAAAACCGATATTGAATCCGATATTAGAACCGATATTGAAAAACAAATATTGAAAAACTGATATCGAAAAACTGATATTGCAAAACCGATATTGAAAAACCGATATTGAAAAACTGATATTGCAAAACCGATATTGAAAAACCGATATTGAAAAACCGATATTGAAAAACCAATATTGAAAAACTTACATCGGAAAACTGATATTGCAAAACCGATATTGAAAAACCGATATTGAATCCGATATTAGAACCGATATTGAAAAACCGATATTGAAAAACAAATATTGAAAAACTGATATCGAAAAACTGATATTGAAAAACCGATATTGAAAAACCGATATTGAAAAACCAATAGTGAAAAACCTATATCGAAAAACTGATATTGCAAAGCCGATATTGAGAAACCGATATTGAATCCGATATTAGAACCGATATTCAATAACCGATATTGAAAACCAAATACTGAAAAACTGATATTGAAAAACCGACATTGAAAAACCGATATTGAAAAACCTATATCGAAAAACTGATATTGCAAAACCGATATTGAAAAACCAATATTGAAAAACTTACATCGAAAAACTGATATTGAAAAACCGATATTGAAAAACCGATATTGAAAAACCGATATTGAAAAACCGATATTGAAAAACCGATATTGAAAAACCGATATTGAAAAACCTATATCGAAAAACTGATATTGCAAAACCGATATTGAGAAACCGATATTGAATCCGATATTAGAACCGATATTGAAAAACCGATATTGAAAAACCAATATTGAAAAACTGATATCGAAAAACCGATATTGAAAAACCGATATTGAAAAACCTATATCGAAAAACTGATATTGCAAAGCCGATATTGAGAAACCGATATTGAATCCGATATTAGAACCGATATTCAATAACCGATATTGAAAACCAAATACTGAAAAACTGATATTGAAAAACCGTCATTGAAAAACCGATATTGAAAAGCCTATATCGAAAAACTGATATTGCAAAACCGATATTGAAAAACCAATATTGAAAAACTTACATCGAAAAACTGATATTGAAAAACCGATATTGAAAAACCGATATTGAAAAACCGATATTGAAAAACCGATATTGAAAAACCGATATTGAAAAACCGATATTGAAAAACCTATATCGAAAAACTGATATTGCAAAACCGATATTGAGAAACCGATATTGAATCCGATATTAGAACCGATATTGAAAAACCGATATTGAAAAACCAATATTGAAAAACTGATATCGAAAAACCGATATTGAAAAACCGATATTGAAAAACCTATATCGAAAAACTGATATTGCAAAACCGATATTGAAAAACCAATATTGAAAAACTTACATCGAAAAACTGATATTGCAAAACCGATATTGAAAAACCAATATTGAAAAACTTACATCGAAAAACTGATATTGAAAAACCGATATTGAAAAACCGATATTGAAAAACCTATATCGAAAAACTGATATTGCAAAACCGATATTGAAAAACCAATATTGAAAAACTTACATCGAAAAACTGATATTGCAAAACCGATATTGAAAAACCGATATTGAAAAACCGATATTGAAAAACCGATATTGAAAAACCGATATTGAAAAACTCATATTGCAAAACCGATATTGAGAAACCGATATTGAATCCGATATTAGAACCGATATTCAAAAACCGATATTGAATCCGATATTAGAACCGATATTGAAAAACCGATATTGAAAACCAAATACTGAAAAACTGATATTGAAAAACCGACATTGAAAAACCGATATTGAAAAACCTATATCGAAAAACTGATATTGCAAAACCGATATTGAAAAACCAATATTGAAAAACTTACATCGAAAAACTGATATTGAAAAACCGATATTGAAAATCCGATATTGAAAAACCGATATTGAAAAACCGATATTGAAAAACCGATATTGAAAAACCGATATTGAAAAACCTATATCGAAAAACTGATATTGAAAAACCGATATTGAAAAACCGATATTGAAAAACTGATATTGCAAAACCGATATTGAGAAACCGATATTGAATCCGATATTAGAACCGATATTGTAAAACCGATATTGAAAAACCAATATTGAAAAACTGATATCGAAAAACCGATATTGAAAAACCGATATTGAAAAACCTATATCGAAAAACTGATATTGCAAAACCGATATTGAAAAACCAATATTGAAAAACTTACATCGAAAAACTGATATTGCAAAACCGATATTGAAAAACCAATATTGAAAAACTTACATCGAAAAACTGATATTGAAAAACCGATATTGAAAATCCGATATTGAAAAACCGATATTGAAAAACCGATATTGAAAAACCGATATTGAAAAACCGATATTGAAAAACCGATATTGAAAAACTGATATTGCAAAACCGATATTGAGAAACCGATATTGAATCCGATATTAGAACCGATATTCAAAAACCGATATTGAATCCGATATTAGAACCGATATTGAAAAAACGATATTGAAAACCAAATACTGAAAAACTGATATTGAAAAACCGACATTGAAAAACCGATATTGAAAAACCTATATCGAAAAACTGATATTGCAAAACCGATATTGAAAAACCAATATTGAAAAACTTACATCGAAAAACTGATATTGAAAAACCGATATTGAAAATCCGATATTGAAAAACCGATATTGAAAAACCGATATTGAAAAACCGATATTGAAAAACCGATATTGAAAAACCGATATTGAAAAACCTATATCGAAAAACTGATATTGCCAAACCGATATTGAGAAACCGATATTGAATCCGATATTAGATCCGATATTCAAAAACCGATATTGAATCCGATATTAGAACCGATATTCAAAAACCGATATTGCAAAAACGATATTGAAAAGCCGATATTTAAAAACCGATATTGAAAAACCGATATTGAAAAACCGATATTGAAAAACCTATATCGAAAAACTGATATTGCAAAACCGATATTGAGAAACCGATATTGAATCCGATATTAGAACCGGTATTCAAAAACCGATATTGAATCCGATATTAGAACCGATATTCAAAAACCGATATTGAAAAACAAATATTGAAAAACCGATATTGAAAAACCGATATTGAGGAACCGATATTGAATCCCATAATAGAACCGATATTCAAAAACCGATATTGAAAACCAAATATTGAAAAACTGATATTGAAAAACCGAAATTGAAAAACCGATATTGAAAAACCTATATCGAAAAACTGATATTGCAAAACCGATATTGAAAAACCGATATTGAATCCGATATTAGAACCGATATTCAAAAACCAATATTGAAAAACTTACATCGAAAAACTTATATTGCAAAACCGATATTGAAAAACCGTTATTGAATCCGATATTAGAACCGATATTGAAAAACCAATATTGAAAAACTTACATCGAAAAACCTATATCGAAAAACTGATATTGCAAAACCGATATTGAATCCGATATTAGAACCGATATTGAAAAACCGATATTGAAATACAAATATTGAAAAACTGATATCGAAAAACTGATATTGCAAAACCGATATTGAAAACCAAATACTGAAAAACTGATATTGAAAAACCGACATTGAAAAACCGATATTGAAAAACCTATATCGAAAAACTGATATTGCAAAACCGATATTGAAAAACCAATATTGAAAAACTTACATCGAAAAACTGATATTGAAAAACCGATATTGAAAATCCGATATTGAAAAACCGATATTGAATCCGATATTAGAACCGATATTCAAAAACCGATATTGCAAAAACGATATTGAAAA
This sequence comes from Andrena cerasifolii, assembly GCF_050908995.1. Lineage (NCBI taxonomy): Eukaryota > Metazoa > Arthropoda > Insecta > Hymenoptera > Andrenidae > Andrena > Andrena cerasifolii. The sequence continues at coordinate 10,971 of NW_027486892.1, read as the reverse complement.
GCCGATATTGAAAAACCGATATTGAAAAACCGATATTGAAAAACCGATATTGAAAAACCGATATTGAAAAACCTATATCGAAAAACTGATATTGCAAAACCGATATTGAAAAACCAATATTGAAAAACTTACATCGAAAAACTGATATTGAAAAACCGATATTGAAAATCCGATATTGAAAAACCGATATTGAAAAACCGATATTGAAAAACCGATATTGAAAAACCGATATTGAAAAACCTATATCGAAAAACTGATATTGAAAAACCGATATTGAAAAACCGATATTGAAAAACTGATATCGAAAAACCGATATTGAAAAACCGATATTGAAAAACCTATATCGAAAAACTGATATTGCAAAACCGATATTGAAAAAACGATATTGAAAAACCTATATCGAAAAACTGATATTGCAAAGCCGATATTGAGAAACCGATATTGAATCCGATATTAGAACCGATATTCAAAAACCGATATTGAATCCGATATTAGAACCGATATTCAAAAACCGATATTGAAAAACAAATATTGAAAAACCAATATTGAAAAACTTACATCGAAAAACTGATATTGCAAAACCGATATTGAAAAACCGATATTGAAAAACCAATATTGAAATACTTACATCGAAAAACTGATATTGAAAAACCGATATTGAAAAACCGATATTGAAAAAACGATATTGAAAAACCTATATCGAAAAACTGATATTGCAAAGCCGATATTGAGAAACCGATATTGAATCCGATATTAGAACCGATATTCAAAAACCGATATTGAATCCGATATTAGAACCGATATTCAAAGACCGATATTGAAAAACAAATATTGAAAAACCAATATTGAAAAACTTACATCGAAAAACTGATATTGCAAAACCGATATTGAAAAACCGATATTGAAAAACCTATATCGAAAAACTGATATTGCAAAACCGATATTGAAAAACCGATATTGAATCCGATATTAGAACCGATATTCAATAACCGATATTGAAAACCAAATACTGAAAAACTGATATTGAAAAACCGAAATTGAAAAACCGATATTGAAAAACCTATATCGAAAAACTGATATTCCAAAACCGATATTGAATCCGATATTAGAACCGATATTGAAAAACAAATATTGAAAAACTGATATCGAAAAACTGATATTGCAAAACCGATATTGAAAAACCGATATTGAAAAACTGATATTGCAAAACCGATATTGAAAAACCGATATTGAAAAACCGATATTGAAAAACCAATATTGAAAAACTTACATCGGAAAACTGATATTGCAAAACCGATATTGAAAAACCGATATTGAATCCGATATTAGAACCGATATTGAAAAACCGATATTGAAAAACAAATATTGAAAAACTGATATCGAAAAACTGATATTGAAAAACCGATATTGAAAAACCGATATTGAAAAACCAATAGTGAAAAACCTATATCGAAAAACTGATATTGCAAAGCCGATATTGAGAAACCGATATTGAATCCGATATTAGAACCGATATTCAATAACCGATATTGAAAACCAAATACTGAAAAACTGATATTGAAAAACCGACATTGAAAAACCGATATTGAAAAACCTATATCGAAAAACTGATATTGCAAAACCGATATTGAAAAACCGATATTGAAAAACCTATATCGAAAAACTGATATTGCAAAACCGATATTGAGAAACCGATATTGAATCCGATATTAGAACCGATATTGAAAAACCGATATTGAAAAACCAATATTGAAAAACTGATATCGAAAAACCGATATTGAAAAACCGATATTGAAAAACCTATATCGAAAAACTGATATTGAAAAACTGATATTGCAAAACCGATATTGAAAAACCAATATTGAAAAACTTACATCGAAAAACTGATATTGCAAAACCGATATTGAAAAACCAATATTGAAAAACTTACATCGAAAAACTGATATTGAAAAACCGATATTGAAAATCCGATATTGAAAAACCGATATTGAAAAACCGATATTGAAAAACCGATATTGAAAAACCGATATTGAAAAACCGATATTGAAAAACTGATATTGCAAAACCGATATTGAGAAACCGATATTGAATCCGATATTAAAACCGATATTCAAAAACCGATATTGAATCCGATATTAGAACCGATATTGAAAAACCGATATTGAAAACCAAATACTGAAAAACTGATATTGAAAAACCGACATTGAAAAACCGATATTGAAAAACCTATATCGAAAAACTGATATTGCAAAACCGATATTGAAAAACCAATATTGAAAAACTTACATCGAAAAACTGATATTGAAAAACCGATATTGAAAATCCGATATTGAAAAACCGATATTGAAAAACCGATATTGAAAAACCGATATTGAAAAACCGATATTGAAAAACCGATATTGAAAAACCTATATCGAAAAACTGATATTGCCAAACCGATATTGAGAAACCGATATTGAATCCGATATTAGATCCGATATTCAAAAACCGATATTGAATCCGATATTAGAACCGATATTCAAAAACCGATATTGCAAAAACGATATTGAAAAGCCGATATTTAAAAACCGATATTGAAAAACCGATATTGAAAAACCGATATTGAAAAACCTATATCGAAAAACTGATATTGCAAAACCGATATTGAGAAACCGATATTGAATCCGATATTAGAACCGGTATTCAAAAACCGATATTGAATCCGATATTAGAACCGATATTCAAAAACCGATATTGAAAAACAAATATTGAAAAACCGATATTGAAAAACCGATATTGAGGAACCGATATTGAATCCCATAATAGAACCGATATTCAAAAACCGATATTGAAAACCAAATATTGAAAAACTGATATTGAAAAACCGAAATTGAAAAACCGATATTGAAAAACCTATATCGAAAAACTGATATTGCAAAACCGATATTGAAAAACCGATATTGAATCCGATATTAGAACCGATATTCAAAAACCAATATTGAAAAACTTACATCGAAAAACTTATATTGCAAAACCGATATTGAAAAACCGTTATTGAATCCGATATTAGAACCGATATTGAAAAACCAATATTGAAAAACTTACATCGAAAAACCTATATCGAAAAACTGATATTGCAAAACCGATATTGAATCCGATATTAGAACCGATATTGAAAAACCGATATTGAAAAACTGATATCGAAAAACCGATATTGAAAAACCTATATCGAAAAACTGATATTGCAAAACCGATATTGAAAACCAAATACTGAAAAACTGATATTGAAAAACCGACATTGAAAAACCGATATTGAAAAACCTATATCGAAAAACTGATATTGCAAAACCGATATTGAAAAACCAATATTGAAAAACTTACATCGAAAAACTGATATTGAAAAACCGATATTGAAAATCCGATATTGAAAAACCGATATTGAATCCGATATTAGAACCGATATTCAAAAACCGATATTGCAAAAACGATATTGAAAAGCCGATATTGAAAAACCGATATTGAAAAACCGATATTGAAAAACCGATATTGAAAAACCGATATTGAAAAACCTATATCGAAAAACTGATATTGCAAAACCGATATTGAAAAACCAATATTGAAAAACTTACATCGAAAAACTGATATTGAAAAACCGATATTGAAAATCCGATATTGAAAAACCGATATTGAAAAACCGATATTGAAAAACCGATATTGAAAAACCGATATTGAAAAACCGATATTGAAAAACCGATATTGAAAAACCTATATCGAAAAACTGATATTGAAAAACCGATATTGAAAAACCGATATTGAAAAACTGATATCGAAAAACCGATATTGAAAAACCGATATTGAAAAACCTATATCGAAAAACTGATATTGCAAAACCGATATTGAAAAAACGATATTGAAAAACCTATATCGAAAAACTGATATTGCAAAGCCGATATTGAGAAACCGATATTGAATCCGATATTAGAACCGATATTCAAAAACCGATATTGAAAAACAAATATTGAAAAACCAATATTGAAAAACTTACATCGAAAAACTGATATTGCAAAACCGATATTGAAAAACCGATATTGAAAAACCTATATCGAAAAACTGATATTGCAAAACCGATATTGAAAAACCGATATTGAATCCGATATTAGAACCGATATTCAATAACCGATATTGAAAACCAAATACTGAAAAACTGATATTGAAAAACCGAAATTGAAAAACCGATATTGAAAAACCTATATCGAAAAACTGATATTCCAAAACCGATATTGAATCCGATATTAGAACCGATATTGAAAAACAAATATTGAAAAACTGATATCGAAAAACTGATATTGCAAAACCGATATTGAAAAACCGATATTGAAAAACTGATATTGCAAAACCGATATTGAAAAACCGATATTGAAAAACCGATATTGAAAAACCAATATTGAAAAACTTACATCGGAAAACTGATATTGCAAAACCGATATTGAAAAACCGATATTGAATCCGATATTAGAACCGATATTGAAAAACCGATATTGAAAAACAAATATTGAAAAACTGATATCGAAAAACTGATATTGAAAAACCGATATTGAAAAACCGATATTGAAAAACCAATAGTGAAAAACCTATATCGAAAAACTGATATTGCAAAGCCGATATTGAGAAACCGATATTGAATCCGATATTAGAACCGATATTCAATAACCGATATTGAAAACCAAATACTGAAAAACTGATATTGAAAAACCGACATTGAAAAACCGATATTGAAAAACCTATATCGAAAAACTGATATTGCAAAACCGATATTGAAAAACCAATATTGAAAAACTTACATCGAAAAACTGATATTGAAAAACCGATATTGAAAAACCGATATTGAAAAACCGATATTGAAAAACCGATATTGAAAAACCGATATTGAAAAACCGATATTGAAAAACCTATATCGAAAAACTGATATTGCAAAACCGATATTGAGAAACCGATATTGAATCCGATATTAGAACCGATATTGAAAAACCGATATTGAAAAACCAATATTGAAAAACTGATATCGAAAAACCGATATTGAAAAACCGATATTGAAAAACCTATATCGAAAAACTGATATTGCAAAACCGATATTGAAAAACCAATATTGAAAAACTTACATCGAAAAACTGATATTGCAAAACCGATATTGAAAAACCAATATTGAAAAACTTACATCGAAAAACTGATATTGAAAAACCGATATTGAAAATCCGATATTGAAAAACCGATATTGAAAAACCGATATTGAAAAACCGATATTGAAAAACCGATATTGAAAAACCGATATTGAAAAACTCATATTGCAAAACCGATATTGAGAAACCGATATTCAATCCGATATTAGAACCGATATTCAAAAACCGATATTGAATCCGATATTAGAACCGATATTGAAAAACCGATATTGAAAACCAAATACTGAAAAACTGATATTGAAAAGCCGATATTGAAAAACCGATATTGAAAAACCTATATCGAAAAACTGATATTGAAAAACCGATATTGAAAAACCGATATTGAAAAACTGATATTGCAAAACCGATATTGAGAAACCGATATTGAATCCGATATTAGAACCGATATTGTAAAACCGATATTGAAAAACCAATATTGAAAAACTGATATCGAAAAACCGATATTGAAAAACCGATATTGAAAAACCTATATCGAAAAACTGATATTGCAAAACCGATATTGAAAAACCAATATTGAAAAACTTACATCGAAAAACTGATATTGCAAAACCGATATTGAAAAACCAATATTGAAAAACTTACATCGAAAAACTGATATTGAAAAACCGATATTGAAAATCCGATATTGAAAAACCGATATTGAAAAACCTATATCGAAAAACTGATATTGCCAAACCGATATTGAGAAACCGATATTGAATCCGATATTAGATCCGATATTCAAAAACCGATATTGAATCCGATATTAGAACCGATATTCAAAAACCGATATTGCAAAAACGATATTGAAAAGCCGATATTTAAAAACCGATATTGAAAAACCGATATTGAAAAACCGATATTGAAAAACCTATATCGAAAAACTGATATTGCAAAACCGATATTGAGAAACCGATATTGAATCCGATATTAGAACCGATATTCAAAAACCGATATTGAATCCGATATTAGAACCGATATTGAAAAACCGATATTGAAAACCAAATACTGAAAAACTGATATTGAAAAACCGACATTGAAAAACCGATATTGAAAAACCTATATCGAAAAACTGATATTGCAAAACCGATATTGAAAAACCAATATTGAAAAACTTACATCGAAAAACTGATATTGAAAAACCGATATTGAAAATCCGATATTGAAAAACCGATATTGAAAAACCGATATTGAAAAACCGATATTGAAAAACCGATATTGAAAAACCGATATTGAAAAACCTATATCGAAAAACTGATATTGCCAAACCGATATTGAGAAACCGATATTGAATCCGATATTAGATCCGATATTCAAAAACCGATATTGAATCCGATATTAGAACCGATATTCAAAAACCGATATTGCAAAAACGATATTGAAAAGCCGATATTTAAAAACCGATATTGAAAAACCGATATTGAAAAACCGATATTGAAAAACCTATATCGAAAAACTGATATTGCAAAACCGATATTGAGAAACCGATATTGAATCCGATATTAGAACCGATATTCAAAAACCGATATTGAATCCGATATTAGAACCGATATTGAAAAACCGATATTGAAAAACCAATATTGAAAAACCTATATCGAAAAACTGATATTGCAAAGCCGATATTGAGAAACCGATATTGAATCCGATATTAGAACCGATATTGAAAAACCGATATTGAATCCGATATTAGAACCGGTATTCAAAAACCGATATTGAATCCGATATTAGAACCGATATTCAAAAACCGATATTGAAAAACAAATATTGAATAACCGATATTGAAAAACAAATATTGAAAAACCGAAATTGAAAAACCGATATTGAAAAACCGATATTGAGAAACCGATATTGAATCCCATAATAGAACCGATATTCAAAAACCGATATTGAAAACCAAATATTGAAAAACTGATATTGAAAAACCGAAATTGAAAAACCGATATTGAAAAACCTATATCGAAAAACTGATATTGCAAAACCGATATTGAAAAACCGATATTGAATCCGATATTAGAACCGATATTCAAAAACCGATATTGAAAAACAAATATTGAAAAACCGATATTGAAAAACAAATATTGAAAAACCGAAATTGAAAAACCGATATTGAAAAACCGATATTGAAAAACCGATATTGAAAAACCAATATTGAAAAACTTACATCGAAAAACCGATATTGAAAAACCGATATTGAATCCGATATTAGAACCGATATTGAAAAACCGATATTGAAAAACCGATATTGAAAAACCTATATCGAAAAACTGATATTGCAAAACCGATATTGAGAAACCGATATTGAATCCCATAATAGAACCGATATTCAAAAACCGATATTGAAAACCAAATATTGAAAAACTGATATTGAAAAACCGAAATTGAAAAACCGATATTGAAAAACCTATATCGAAAAACTGATATTGCAAAACCGATATTGAAAAACCGATATTGAAAAACCAATATTGAAAAACTTACATCGAAAAACTGATATTGCAAAACCGATATTGATAAACCGATATTGAATCCGATATTAGAACCGATATTGAAAAACCGATATTGAAAAACTTACATCGAAAAACCTATATCGAAAAACCGATATTGAAAAACCGATATTGAAAAACCAATATTGAAAACCTTACATCGAAAAACTGATATTGCAAAACCGATATTGAAAAACCGATATTGAATCCGATATTAGAACCGATATTGAAAAACCGATATTGAAAAACCAATATTGAAAAACTTACATCGAAAAACTGATATTGCAAAACCGATATTGAAAAACCGATATTGAATCCGATATTAGAACCGATATTGAAAAACCGATATTAGAACCGATATTGAAAAACAAATATTGAAAAACTGATATCGAAAAACTGATATTGAAAAACCGATATTGAAAAACCGATATTGAAAAACCAATATTGAAAAACTTACATCGAAAAACTGATATTGCAAAACCGATATTGAAAAACCGATATTGAATCCGATATTAGAACCGATATTGAAAAACCGATACTGAAAAACCAATATTGAAATACTTACATCGAAAAACTGATATTGAAAAACCGATATTGAAAAACCGATATTGAAAAACCAATATTGAAAAACTTACATCGAAAAACTGATATTGCAAAACCGATATTGAAAAACCGATATTGAATCCGATATTAGAACCGATATTTAAAAACCAATATTGAAAAACCAATATTGAAAAACTTACATCGAAAAACTGATATTGCAAAACCGATATTGAAAAACCGATATTGAATCCGATATTAGAACCGATATTGAAAAACCGATATTGAAAAACCAATATTGAAATACTTACATCGAAAAACTGATATTGAAAAACCGATATTGAAAAACCGATATTGAAAAAACGATATTGAAAAACCTATATCGAAAAACTGATATTGCAAAGCCGATATTGAGAAACCGATATTGAATCCGATATTAGAACCGATATTCAAAAACCGATATTGAATCCGATATTAGAACCGATATTCAAAAACCGATATTGAATCCGATATTAGAACCGATATTCAAAAACCGATATTGAAAAACAAATATTGAAAAACCAATATTGAAAAACTTACATCGAAAAACTGATATTGCAAAACCGATATTGAAAAACCGATATTGAAAAACCAATATTGAAAAACTTACATCGAAAAACTGATATTGCAAAACCGATATTGAAAAACCGATATTGAATCCGATATTAGAACCGATATTGAAAAACCGATATTGAAAAACCAATATTGAATCCGATATTAGAACCGATATTGAAAAACCGATATTGAAATACAAATATTGAAAAACTGATATCGAAAAACTGATATTGCAAAACCGATATTGAAAACCAAATACTGAAAAACTGATATTGAAAAACCGACATTGAAAAACCGATATTGAAAAACCTATATCGAAAAACTGATATTGCAAAACCGATATTGAAAAACCAATATTGAAAAACTTACATCGAAAAACTGATATTGAAAAACCGATATTGAAAATCCGATATTGAAAAACCGATATTGAAAAACCGATATTGAAAAACCGATATTGAAAAACCGATATTGAAAAACCGATATTGAAAAACCTATATCGAAAAACTGATATTGCCAAACCGATATTGAGAAACCGATATTGAATCCGATATTAGATCCGATATTCAAAAACCGATATTGAATCCGATATTAGAACCGATATTCAAAAACCGATATTGCAAAAACGATATTGAAAAGCCGATATTGAAAAACCGATATTAAAAAACCGATATTGAAAAACCGATATTGAAAAACCTATATCGAAAAACTGATATTGCAAAACCGATATTGAGAAACCGATATTGAATCCGATATTAGAACCGATATTCAAAAACCGATATTGAATCCGATATTAGAACCGATATTGAAAAACCGATATTGAAAAACCAATATTGAAAAACCTATATCGAAAAACTGATATTGCAATGCCGATATTGAGAAACCGATATTGAATCCAATATTAGAACCGATATTGAAAAACCGATATTGAATCCGATATTAGAACCGGTATTCAAAAACCGATATTGAATCCGATATTAGAACCGATATTCAAAAACCGATATTGAAAAACAAATATTGAAAAACCGATATTGAAAAACAAATATTGAAAAACCGAAATTGAAAAACCGATATTGAAAAACCGATATTGAAAAACCGATATTGAAAAACCGATATTGAAAAACCAATATTGAAAAACTTACATCGAAAAACCGATATTGAAAAACCGATATTGAATCCGATATTAGAACCGATATTGAAAAACCGATATTGAAAAACCGATATTGAAAAACCTATATCGAAAAACTGATATTGCAAAACCGATATTGAGAAACCGATATTGAATCCCATAATAGAACCGATATTCAAAAACCGATATTGAAAACCAAATATTGAAAAACTGATATTGAAAAACCGAAATTGAAAAACCGATATTGAAAAACCTATATCGAAAAACTGATATTGCAAAACCGATATTGAAAAACCGATATTGAAAAACCAATATTGAAAAACTTACATCGAAAAACTGATATTGCAAAACCGATATTGAAAAACCGATATTGAATCCGATATTAGAACCGATATTGAAAAACCGATATTGAAAAACTTACATCGAAAAACTGATATTGCAAAACCGATATTGAAAAACCGATATTGAATCCGATATTAGAACCGATATTGAAAAACCAATATTGAAAAACCAATATTGAAAAACTTACATCGAAAAACTGATATTGCAAAACCGATATTGAAAAACCGATATTGAATCCGATATTAGAACCGATATTGAAAAACCGATATTGAAAAACCAATATTGAAATACTTACATCGAAAAACTGATATTGAAAAACCGATATTGAAAAACCGATATTGAAAAAACGATATTGAAAAACCTATATCGAAAAACTGATATTGCAAAGCCGATATTGAGAAACCGATATTGAATCCGATATTAGAACCGATATTCAAAAACCGATATTGAATCCGATATTAGAACCGATATTCAAAAACCGATATTGAAAAACAAATATTGAAAAACCAATATTGAAAAACTTACATCGAAAAACTGATATTGCAAAACCGATATTGAAAAACCGATATTGAAAAACCAATATTGAAATACTTACATCGAAAAACTGATATTGAAAAACCGATATTGAAAAACCGATATTGAAAAACCAATATTGAAAAACTTACATCGAAAAACTGATATTGCAAAACCGATA
>NW_027486891.1:0-19238 GCF_050908995.1 Andrena cerasifolii | reverse complement strand
CCAACGAACCAACGAGCCAACGAACCAACGAACCAACGAACCAACGAACCAACGAACCAACGAACCAACGAACAACGAACCAACAAACAACGAAACGACACCGAACAACGAACCAACGAACCAACGAACCAACGAACCAACGAACCAACGAAACAACGAAACAACGAAACAACGAAACAACGAAACAACGAAACAACGAAACAACGAAACAACGAACCAACGAACCAACGAACCAACGAACCAACGAACCAACGAACAAACGAACAAACGAACAAACGAACAAACGAACCAACGAACCAACGAACCAACGAACCAACGAGCAAACGAACAAACGAACAAACGAACAAACGAACAAACGAACAAACGAACCAACGAACTAACGAAGCAACGAACCAAAGAACCAACGAACCAACGAACCAACGAACCAACGAACCAACGAACCAACGAACCAACGAACCAACGAACCAACGAACAAACGAACAAAAGAACAAATGAACAAACGAACAAACGAACAAACGAACAAAGAGACAAAGAAACAAAAGAACCAACGAAACAACGAAGCAACGAAACAACGAAACAACGAAACAACGAAACAACGAAAAAACGAAACAACGAAACAACGAAACAACGAAACAACGAAACAACGAAACAACGAAACAACGAAACAACGAAACAACGAAACAACGAAACAACGAAACAACGAAACAACGAAACAACGAAACAACGAAACAACGAAACAACGAAACAACGAAACAACGAAACAACGAAACAACGAAACAACGAACCAACGAACCAACGAACCAACGAACCAACGAACCAACGAACCAACGAGCCAACGAACCAACGAACCAACGAACCAACGAACCAACGAACCAACGAACCAACGAATCAACGAACCAACGAAACAACGAAACAACGAAACAACGAACCACCGAACCAACGAACCAACGAACCAACGAACCAACGAACCAACGAACCAACGAACCAACGAACCAACGAACCAACGAACCAACGAACCAACGAACCAACGAACCAACGAACCAACGAACCAACGAACAAACGAACAAACGAACAAACGAACAAACGAACAAACGAACAAACGAACAAACGAACAAACGAACAAACGAACAAACGAACAAACGAACAAACGAACAAACGATCAAACGAACAAACGAACAAACGAACAAACGAACCAACGAACAAACGAAACAACGAAACAACGAAACAACGAAACAACGAAACAACGAAACCACGAACCAACGAACCAACGAACCAACGAACCAACGATCCAACGAACCAACGAACCAACGAACCAACGAACCAACGAACCAACGAACCAACGAACCAACGAGCCAACGAACCAACGAACCAACGAACCAACGAACCAACGAACCAACGAACCAACGAACCAACGAGCCAACGAACCAACGAACCAACGAACCAACGAACCAACGAACCAACGAACCAACGAATCAACGAACCAACGAAACAACGAAACAACGAACCACCGAACCAACGAACCAACGAACCAACGAACCAACGAACCAACGAACCAACGAACCAACGAACCAACGAACCAACGAACAAACGAACAAAAGAACAAAGGAACAAACGAACAAACGAACAAAGAGACAAAGAAACAAAAGAACCAACGAAACAACGAACCAACGAAACAACGAAACAACGAAACAACGAAACAACGAACCAACGAACCAACGAACCAACGAACCAACGAACCAACGAACCAACGAACCAACGAACCAACGAACCAACGAACCAACGAACCAACGAACCAACGAACCAACGAACCAACGAACCAACGAACCAACGAACCAACGAACCAACGAACCAACGAACCAACGAACCAACGAACCAACGAACCAACGAACCAACGAACCAACGAACCAACGAACCAACGAACCAACGAACCAACGAACCAACGAACCAACGAACAAACGAACAAACGAACAAACGAACAAACGAACAAACGAACCAACGAACCAACGAACCAACGAACCAACGAACCAACGAACCAACGAACCAACGAACCAACGAACCAACGAACCAACGAACCAACGAACCAACGAACCAACGAACCAACGAACCAACGAACCAACGAACCAACGAAACAACGAAACAACGAAACAACGAACCAACGAACCAACGAACCAACGAACCAACGAACCAACGAACCAACGAACCAACGAACCAACGAACCAACGAACCAACGAACCAACGAACCAACGAACCAACGAACCAACGAACAAACGAACGAACGACCAAACGAACAAACGAACAAACGAACAAACGAACAAACGAACAAACGAACAAACGAACAAACGAACAAACGAACAAACGAACAAACGAACAAACGAACAAACGAACAAACGAACAAACGAACAAACGAACAAAGAGACAAAGAAACAAACGAAACAACGAACCAACGAACCAACGAACCAACGAACCAACGAACCAACGAACCAACGAACCAACGAACCAACGAACCAACGAACCAACGAACCAACGAACCAACGAACCAACGAACCAACGAAACAACGAAACAACGAACCAACGAACCAACGAAACAACGAAACAACGAAACAACGAACCAACGAACCAACGATCCAACGATCCAACGAACCAACGAACCTTCGAACCAACGAACCAACGATCCAACGAACCAACGAACCAACGAACCAACGAACCAACGAACAAACGAACAAAAGATCAAATGAACAAACGAACAAACGAACAAACGAACAAAGAGACAAAGAAACAAAAGAACCAACGAAACAACGAAACAACGAAACAACGAAACAACGAAACAACGAAACAACGAAACAACGAACCAACGAACAAACGAACAAACGAACAAACGAACAAACGAACAAACGAAACAACGAACCAACGAACCAACGAAACAACGAAACAACGAAACAACGAACCAACGAACAAATGAACAAACGAACAAACGAACAAACGAACCAACGAACTAACGAAGCAACGAACCAAAGAACCAACGAACCAACGAACCAACGAACCAACGAACAAACGAACAAAAGATCAAATGAACAAACGAACAAACGAACAAACGAATAAAGAGACAAAGAAACAAAAGAACCAACGAAACAACGAAACAACGAAACAACGAAACAACGAAACAACGAAACAACGAAACAACGAAACAACGAAACAACGAAACAACGAAACAACGAAACAACGAAACAACGAAACAACGAAACAACGGAACAACGAAACAACGAAACAACGAAACAACGAAACAACGAAACAACGAAAAAACGAAACAACGAAACAACGAAAAAACGAAACAACGAAACAACGAAACAACGAAACAACGAAACAACGAAACAACGAAACAACGAAACAACGAAACAACGAAACAACGAACAAACGAACAAACGAACAAACGAACAAACGAACAAACGAACAAACGAACAAACGAACAAACGAACAAACGAACAAACGAACAAACGAACAAACGAACAAACGAACAAACGAACAAACGAACAAACGAACAAACGAACAAACGAACCAAAGAACCAACGAACCAACGAACCAACGAACCAACGAACCAACGAACCAACGAACCAACGAACCAACGAACAAACGAACAAAAGAACAAATGAACAAAGGAACAAACGAACAAACGAACAAAGAGACAAAGAAACAAAAGAACCAACGAAACAACGAACCAACGAAACAACGAAACAACGAAACAACGAAACAACGAACCAACGAACCAACGAACCAACGAACCAACGAACCAACGAACCAACGAACCAACGAACCAACGAACCAACGAAACAACGAAACAACGAAACAACGAAACAACGAAACAACGAAACAACGAAACAACGAAACAACGAAACAACGAAACAACGAAACAACGAAACAACGAAACAACGAAACAACGAAACAACGAAACAACGAAACAACGAAACAACGAAACAACGAAACAACGAAAAAACGAAACAACGAAACAACGAAACAACGAAACAACGAAACAACGAAACAACGAAACAACGAAACAACGAAACAACGAAACAACGAAACAACGAAACAACGATACAACGAAACAACGAAACAACGAAACAACGAAACAACGAAACAACGAAACAACGAAACAACGAAACAACGAAACAACGAAACAACGAAACAACGAAACAACGAAACAACGAAACAACGTAACAACGAAACAACGAAACAACGAAACAACGAAACAACGAAACAACGAACCAACGAACCAACGAACCAACGAACCAACGAACCAACGAACCAACGAACCAACGAACCAACGAACCAACGAACCAACGAACCAACGAACCAACGAACCAACGAACCAACGAACCAACGAACCAACGAACCAACGAACAAACGAACAAAAGAACCAACGAACCAACGAACCAACGAACCAACGAACAAACGAACAAACGAACAAACGAACAAACGAACAAACGAACAAACGAACAAACGAACAAACGAACAAACGAACAAACGATCCAACGAACAAACGAGCAAACGAGCAAACGAGCAAACGAAGAAACGAACAAACGAACAAACGAACAAAAGAACAAACGAACAAACGAACAAACGAACAAACGAACAAACGAACAAACGAACAAACGAACAAACGAAGAAACAGACAAAGAAACAAACGAACCAAAGAAACAACGAAACAACGAAACAACGAAACAACGAAACAACGAAACAACGAAACAACGAAACAACGAAACAACGAAACAACGAAACAACGAAACAACGAAACAACGAAACAACGAAACAACGAAACAACGAAACAACGAAACAACGAAACAACGAAACAACGAAACAACGAAACAACGAAACAACGAAACAACGAAACAACGAAACAACGAAACAACGAAACAACGAAACAACGAAACAACGAAACAACGAAACAACGAAACAACGAAACAACGAAACAACGAAACAACGAAACAACGAAACAACGAAACAACGAAACAACGAAACAACGAAACAACGAAACAACGAAACAACGAAACAACGAAACAACGAAACAACGAAACAACGAAACAACGAAACAACGAAACAACGAAACAACGAAACAACGAAACAACGAAACAACGAAACAACGAAACAACGAAACAACGAAACAACGAAACAACGAAACAACGAAACAACGAAACAACGAAACAACGAAACAACGAAACAACGAAACAACGAAACAACGAAACAACGAAACAACGAAACAACGAACCAACGAACCAACGAACCAACGAACCAACGAACCAACGAACAAACGAACAAACGAACAAACGAACAAACGAACCAACGAACCAACGAACCAACGAACCAACGAGCAAACGAACAAACGAACAAACGAACAAACGAACAAACGAACAAACGAACCAACGAACTAACGAAGCAACGAACCAAAGAACCAACGAACCAACGAACCAACGAACCAACGAACCAACGAACCAACGAACCAACGAACAAACGAACAAAAGAACAAATGAACAAACGAACAAACGAACAAACGAACAAAGAGACAAAGAAACAAAAGAACCAACGAAACAACGAAGCAACGAAACAACGAAACAACGAAACAACGAAACAACGAAAAAACGAAACAACGAAACAACGAAACAACGAAACAACGAAACAACGAAACAACGAAACAACGAAACAACGAAACAACGAAACAACGAAACAACGAAACAACGAAACAACGAAACAACGAAACAACGAAACAACGAAACAACGAAACAACGAAACAACGAAACAACGAAACAACGAAACAACGAAACAACGAAACAACGAAACAACGAAACAACGAAACAACGAAACAACGAAACAACGAAACAACGAAACAACGAAACAACGAAACAACGAAACAACGAAACAACGAAACAACGAAACAACGAAACAACGAAACAACGAAACAACGAAACAACGAAACAACGAAACAACGAAACAACGAAACAACGAAACAACGAAACAACGAAACAACGAAACAACGAAACAACGAAACAACGAAACAACGAAACAACGAAACAACGAAACAACGAACCAACGAACCAACGAACCAACGAACCAACGAACCAACGAACCAACGAACAAACGAACAAACGAACAAACGAACAAACGAACAAACGAACAAACGAACAAACGAACAAACGAACAAACGAACAAACGAACAAACGAACAAACGAACAAACGAACAAACGAACAAACGAACAAACGAACAAACGAACCAACGAACAAACGAAACAACGAAACAACGAAACAACGAAACAACGAAACAACGAAACCACGAAACAACGAACCAACGAACCAACGAACCAACGATCCAACGAACCAACGAACCAACGAACCAACGAACCAACGAACCAACGAACCAACGAACCAACGAGCCAACGAACCAACGAACCAACGAACCAACGAACCAACGAACCAACGAACCAACGAACCAACGAGCCAACGAACCAACGAACCAACGAACCAACGAACCAACGAACCAACGAATCAACGAACCAACGAAACAACGAAACAACGAACCACCGAACCAACGAACCAACGAACCAACGAACCAACGAACCAACGAACCAACGAACCAACGAACCAACGAACAAACGAACAAAAGAACAAAGGAACAAACGAACAAACGAACAAAGAGACAAAGAAACAAAAGAACCAACGAAACAACGAACCAACGAAACAACGAAACAACGAAACAACGAAACAACGAACCAACGAACCAACGAACCAACGAACCAACGAACCAACGAACCAACGAACCAACGAACCAACGAACCAACGAACCAACGAACCAACGAACCAACGAACCAACGAACCAACGAACCAACGAACCAACGAACCAACGAACCAACGAACCAACGAACCAACGAACCAACGAACCAACGAACCAACGAACCAACGAACCAACGAACCAACGAACCAACGAACCAACGAACCAACGAACCAACGAACCAACGAACCAACGAACCAACGAACCAACGAACCAACGAACCAATGAACAAACGAACAAACGAACAAACGAACAAACGAACAAACGAACCAACGAACCAACGAACCAACGAACCAACGAACCAACGAACCAACGAACCAACGAACCAACGAACCAACGAACCAACGAACCAACGAACCAACGAACCAACGAACCAACGAACCAACGAACCAACGAACCAACGAACCAACGAACCAACGAAACAACGAAACAACGAACCAACGAACCAACCGAACCAACGAACCAACGAACCAACGAACCAACGAACCAACGAACCAACGAACCAACGAACCAACGAACCAACGAACCAACGAACCAACGAACCAACGAACCAACGAACAAACGAACAAACGACCAACGAACAAACGAACAAACGAACAAACGAACAACGAACAAACGAACAAACGAACAAACGAACAAACGAACAAACGAACAAACGAACAAACGAACAAACGAACAAACGAACAAACGAACAAACGAACAAACGAACAAACGAACAAACGAACAAACGAACAAAGAGACAAAGAAACAAACGAAACAACGAACCAACGAACCAACGAACCAACGAACCAACGAACCAACGAACCAACGAACCAACGAACCAACGAACCAACGAACCAACGAACCAACGAACCAACGAACCAACGAACCAACGAAACAACGAAACAACGAACCAACGAACCAACGAAACAACGAAACAACGAAACAACGAACCAACGAACCAACGATCCAACGATCCAACGAACCAACGAACCTTCGAACCAACGAACCAACGATCCAACGAACCAACGAACCAACGAACCAACGAACCAACGAACAAACGAACAAAAGATCAAATGAACAAACGAACAAACGAACAAACGAACAAAGAGACAAAGAAACAAAAGAACCAACGAAACAACGAAACAACGAAACAACGAAACAACGAAACAACGAAACAACGAAACAACGAACCAACGAACAAACGAACAAACGAACAAACGAACAAACGAACAAACGAAACAACGAACCAACGAACCAACGAAACAACGAAACAACGAAACAACGAACCAACGAACAAATGAACAAACGAACAAACGAACAAACGAACCAACGAACTAACGAAGCAACGAACCAAAGAACCAACGAACCAACGAACCAACGAACCAACGAACAAACGAACAAAAGATCAAATGAACAAACGAACAAACGAACAAACGAACAAAGAGACAAAGAAACAAAAGAACCAACGAAACAACGAAACAACGAAACAACGAAACAACGAAACAACGAAACAACGAAACAACGAAACAACGAAACAACGAAACAACGAAACAACGAAACAACGAAACAACGGAACAACGAAACAACGAAACAACGAAACAACGAAACAACGAAACAACGAAAAAACGAAACAACGAAACAACGAAACAACGAAACAACGAAACAACGAAACAACGAAACAACGAAACAACGAAACAACGAAACAACGAACAAACGAACAAACGAACAAACGAACAAACGAACAAACGAACAAACGAACAAACGAACAAACGAACAAACGAACAAACGAACAAACGAACAAACGAACAAACGAACAAACGAACCAAAGAACCAACGAACCAACGAACCAACGAACCAACGAACCAACGAACCAACGAACCAACGAACCAACGAACAAACGAACAAAAGAACAAATGAACAAAGGAACAAACGAACAAACGAACAAAGAGACAAAGAAACAAAAGAACCAACGAAACAACGAACCAACGAAACAACGAAACAACGAAACAACGAAACAACGAACCAACGAACCAACGAACCAACGAACCAACGAACCAACGAACCAACGAACCAACGAACCAACGAACCAACGAACCAACGAACCAACGAACCAACGAACCAACGAACCAACGAACCAACGAACCAACGAACCAACGAACCAACGAACCAACGAACCAACGAACCAACGAACCAACGAACCAACGAACCAACGAACCAACGAACCAACGAACCAACGAACCAACGAACCAACGAACCAACGAACCAACGAACCAACGAACCAACGAACCAACGAACCAACGAACCAACGAACCAACGAACCAACGAACCAACGAACAAACGAACAAACGAACAAACGAACCAACGAACCAACGAACCAACGAACCAACGAACCAACGAACCAACGAACCAACGAACCAACGAACCAACGAACCAACGAACCAACGAACCAACGAACCAACGAACCAACGAACCAACGAACCAACGAACCAACGAACCAACGAACCAACGAACCAACGAACCAACGAAACAACGAAACAACGAAACAACGAACCAACGAACCAACGAACCAACGAACCAACGAACCAACGAACCAACGAACCAACGAACCAACGAACCAACGAACCAACGAACCAACGAACCAACGAACCAACGAACCAACGAACAAACGAACAAACGACCAAACGAACAAACGAACAAACGAACAAACGAACAAACGAACAAACGAACAAACGAACAAACGAACAAACGAACAAACGAACAAACGAACAAACGAACAAACGAACAAACGAACAAACGAACAAACGAACAAACGAACAAAGAGACAAAGAAACAAACGAAACAACGAACCAACGAACCAACGAACCAACGAACCAACGAACCAACGAACCAACGAACCAACGAACCAACGAACCAACGAACCAACGAACCAACGAACCAACGAACCAACGAACCAACGAACCAACGAACCAACGAAACAACGAAACAACGAACCAACGAACCAACGAAACAACGAAACAACGAAACAACGAACCAACGAACCAACGATCCAACGATCCAACGAACCAACGAACCTTCGAACCAACGAACCAACGAACCAACGAACCAACGAACCAACGAACCAACGAACAAACGAACAAAAGATCAAATGAACAAACGAACAAACGAACAAACGAACAAAGAGACAAAGAAACAAAAGAACCAACGAAACAACGAAACAACGAAACAACGAAACAACGAAACAACGAAACAACGAAACAACGAAACAACGAACCAACGAACAAACGAACAAACGAACAAACGAACAAACGAACAAACGAAACAACGAACCAACGAACCAACGAAACAACGAAACAACGAAACAACGAACCAACGAACAAATGAACAAACGAACAAACGAACAAACGAACCAACGAACTAACGAAGCAACGAACCAAAGAACCAACGAACCAACGAACCAACGAACCAACGAACAAACGAACAAAAGATCAAATGAACAAACGAACAAACGAACAAACGAACAAAGAGACAAAGAAACAAAAGAACCAACGAAACAACGAAACAACGAAACAACGAAACAACGAAACAACGAAACAACGAAACAACGAAACAACGAAACAACGAAACAACGAAACAACGAAACAACGAAACAACGAAACGAAACAACGAAACAACGAAACAACGAAACAACGAAACAACGAAACAACGAAACAACGAAACAACGAAACAACGAAACAACGAAACAACGAAACAACGAAACAACGAAACAACGAAACAACGAAACAACGAAACAACGAAAAAACGAAACAACGAAACAACGAAACAACGAAACAACGAAACAACGAAACAACGAAACAACGAAACAACGAACAAACGAACAAACGAACAAACGAACAAACGAACAAACGAACAAACGAACAAACGAACAAACGAACAAACGAACAAACGAACAAACGAACAAACGAACAAACGAACAAACGAACAAACGAACAAACGAACAAACGAACAAACGAACAAACGAACAAACGAACAAACGAACAAACGAACAAACGAACAAACGAACAAACGAACAAACGAACAAACGAGCCAAAGAACCAACGAACCAACGAACCAACGAACCAACGAACCAACGAACCAACGAACCAACGAACCAACGAACAAACGAACAAAAGAACAAATGAACAAACGAACAAACGAACAAAGAGACAAAGAAACAAAAGAACCAACGAAACAACGAAACAACGAAACAACGAAACAACGAAACAACGAAACAACGAAACAACGAAACAACGAAACAACGAAACAACGAAACAACGAAACAACGAAACAACGAAACAACGAAACAACGAAACAACGAAACAACGAAACAACGATACAACGAAACAACGAAACAACGAAACAACGAAAAAACGAAACAACGAAACAACGAAACAACGAAACAACGAAACAACGAAACAACGAAACAACGAAACAACGAAACAACGAAACAACGAAACAACGATACAACGAAACAACGAAACAACGAAACAACGAAACAACGAAACAACGAAACAACGAAACAACGAAACAACGAAACAACGAAACAACGAAACAACGAAACAACGAAACAACGTAACAACGAAACAACGAAACAACGAAACAACGAAACAACGAAACAACGAACCAACGAACCAACGAACCAACGAACCAACGAACCAACGAACCAACGAACCAACGAACCAACGAACCAACGAACCAACGAACCAACGAACCAACGAACCAACGAACCAACGAACCAACGAACCAACGAACCAACGAACCAACGAACCAACGAACCAACGAACCAACGAACCAACGAACAAACGAACAAAAGAACCAACGAACCAACGAACCAACGAACCAACGAACAAACGAACAAACGAACAAACGAACAAACGAACAAACGAACAAACGAACAAACGAACAAACGAACAAACGAACAAACGAACAAACGATCCAACGAACAAACGAGCAAACGAGCAAACGAAGAAACGAACAAACGAACAAACGAACAAACGAACAAAAGAACAAACGAACAAACGAACAAACGAACAAACGAACAAACGAACAAACGAACAAACGAACAAACGAAGAAACAGACAAAGAAACAAACGAACCAAAGAAACAACGAAACAACGAAACAACGAAACAACGAAACAACGAAACAACGAAACAACGAAACAACGAAACAACGAAACAACGAAACAACGAAACAACGAAACAACGAAACAACGAAACAACGAAACAACGAAACAACGAAACAACGAAACAACGAAACAACGAAACAACGAAACAACGAAACAACGAAACAACGAAACAACGAAACAACGAAACAACGAAACAACGAAACAACGAAACAACGAAACAACGAAACAACGAAACAACGAAACAACGAAACAACGAAACAACGAAACAACGAAACAACGAAACAACGAAACAACGAAACAACGAAACAACGAAACAACGAAACAACGAAACAACGAAACAACGAAACAACGAAACAACGAAACAACGAAACAACGAAACAACGAAACAACGAAACAACGAAACAACGAAACAACGAAACAACGAAACAACGAAACAACGAAACAACGAAACAACGAAACAACGAAACAACGAAACAACGAAACAACGAAACAACGAAACAACGAAACAACGAAACAACGAAACAACGAAACAACGAAACAACGAAACAACGAAACAACGAAACAACGAAACAACGAAACAACGAAACAACGAAACAACGAAACAACGAAACAACGAAACAACGAAACAACGAAACAACGAACCAACGAACCAACGAACCAACGAACCAACGAACCAACGAGCCAACGAACCAACGAACCAACGAACCAACGAACCAACGAACCAACGAACCAACGAATCAACGAACCAACGAAACAACGAAACAACGAACCACCGAACCAACGAACCAACGAACCAACGAACCAACGAACCAACGAACCAACGAACCAACGAACAAACGAACAAACGAACAAACGAACAAACGAACCAACGAACCAACGAACCAACGAACCAACGAGCAAACGAACAAACGAACAAACGAACAAACGAACAAACGAACAAACGAACAAACGAACCAACGAACTAACGAAGCAACGAACCAAAGAACCAACGAACCAACGAACCAACGAACCAACGAACCAACGAACCAACGAACCAACGAACAAACGAACAAAAGAACAAATGAACAAACGAACAAACGAACAAACGAACAAAGAGACAAAGAAACAAAAGAACCAACGAAACAACGAAGCAACGAAACAACGAAACAACGAAACAACGAAACAACGAAAAAACGAAACAACGAAACAACGAAACAACGAAACAACGAAACAACGAAACAACGAAACAACGAAACAACGAAACAACGAAACAACGAAACAACGAAACAACGAAACAACGAAACAACGAAACAACGAAACAACGAAACAACGAAACAACGAAACAACGAAACAACGAAACAACGAAACAACGAAACAACGAACCAACGAACCAACGAACCAACGAACCAAC
This sequence comes from Andrena cerasifolii, assembly GCF_050908995.1. Lineage (NCBI taxonomy): Eukaryota > Metazoa > Arthropoda > Insecta > Hymenoptera > Andrenidae > Andrena > Andrena cerasifolii. The sequence goes on along the minus strand of NW_027486891.1, from coordinate 5,893 downwards.
GAACCAACGAGCCAACGAACCAACGAACCAACGAACCAACGAACCAACGAACCAACGAACCAACGAATCAACGAACCAACGAAACAACGAAACAACGAACCACCGAACCAACGAACCAACGAACCAACGAACCAACGAACCAACGAACCAACGAACCAACGAACCAACGAACCAACGAACCAACGAACCAACGAACCAACGAACCAACGAACCAACGAACCAACGAACCAACGAACAAACGAACAAACGAACAAACGAACAAACGAACAAACGAACAAACGAACAAACGAACAAACGAACAAACGAACAAACGAACAAACGAACAAACGAACAAACGAACAAACGAACAAACGAACAAACGAACAAACGAACAAACGAACCAACGAACAAACGAAACAACGAAACAACGAAACAACGAAACAACGAAACAACGAAACCACGAAACAACGAACCAACGAACCAACGAACCAACGATCCAACGAACCAACGAACCAACGAACCAACGAACCAACGAACCAACGAACCAACGAACCAACGAACCAACGAACCAACGAACCAACGAACCAACGAACCAACGAACCAACGAACCAACGAGCCAACGAACCAACGAACCAACGAACCAACGAACCAACGAACCAACGAACCAACGAATCAACGAACCAACGAAACAACGAAACAACGAACCACCGAACCAACGAACCAACGAACCAACGAACCAACGAACCAACGAACCAACGAACCAACGAACCAACGAACAAACGAACAAAAGAACAAAGGAACAAACGAACAAACGAACAAAGAGACAAAGAAACAAAAGAACCAACGAAACAACGAACCAACGAAACAACGAAACAACGAAACAACGAAGCAACGAACCAACGAACCAACGAACCAACGAACCAACGAACAAACGAACAAACGAACAAACGAACAAACGAACAAACGAACAAACGAACAAACGAACAAACGAACAAACGAACAAACGAACAAACGAACAAACGAACAAACGAACAAACGAACAAACGAACAAACGAACAAACGAACAAACGAACAAACGAACAAACGAACAAACGAACAAACGAACAAACGAGCCAAAGAACCAACGAACCAACGAACCAACGAACCAACGAACCAACGAACCAACGAACCAACGAACAAACGAACAAAAGAACAAATGAACAAACGAACAAACGAACAAAGAGACAAAGAAACAAAAGAACCAACGAAACAACGAAACAACGAAACAACGAAACAACGAAACAACGAAACAACGAAACAACGAAACAACGAAACAACGAAACAACGAAACAACGAAACAACGAAACAACGAAACAACGAAACAACGAAACAACGAAACAACGAAACAACGATACAACGAAACAACGAAACAACGAAACAACGAAAAAACGAAACAACGAAACAACGAAACAACGAAACAACGAAACAACGAAACAACGAAACAACGAAACAACGAAACAACGAAACAACGAAACAACGATACAACGAAACAACGAAACAACGAAACAACGAAACAACGAAACAACGAAACAACGAAACAACGAAACAACGAAACAACGAAACAACGAAACAACGAAACAACGAAACAACGTAACAACGAAACAACGAAACAACGAAACAACGAAACAACGAAACAACGAACCAACGAACCAACGAACCAACGAACCAACGAACCAACGAACCAACGAACCAACGAACCAACGAACCAACGAACCAACGAACCAACGAACCAACGAACCAACGAACCAACGAACCAACGAACCAACGAACCAACGAACCAACGAACCAACGAACCAACGAACCAACGAACAAACGAACAAAAGAACCAACGAACCAACGAACCAACGAACCAACGAACAAACGAACAAACGAACAAACGAACAAACGAACAAACGAACAAACGAACAAACGAACAAACGAACAAACGAACAAACGAACAAACGAACAAACGATCCAACGAACAAACGAGCAAACGAGCAAACGAAGAAACGAACAAACGAACAAACGAACAAAAGAACAAACGAACAAACGAACAAACGAACAAACGAACAAACGAACAAACGAACAAACGAACAAACGAAGAAACAGACAAAGAAACAAACGAACCAAAGAAACAACGAAACAACGAAACAACGAAACAACGAAACAACGAAACAACGAAACAACGAAACAACGAAACAACGAAACAACGAAACAACGAAACAACGAAACAACGAAACAACGAAACAACGAAACAACGAAACAACGAAACAACGAAACAACGAAACAACGAAACAACGAAACAACGAAACAACGAAACAACGAAACAACGAAACAACGAAACAACGAAACAACGAAACAACGAAACAACGAAACAACGAAACAACGAAACAACGAAACAACGAAACAACGAAACAACGAAACAACGAAACAACGAAACAACGAAACAACGAAACAACGAAACAACGAAACAACGAAACAACGAAACAACGAAACAACGAAACAACGAAACAACGAAACAACGAAACAACGAAACAACGAAACAACGAAACAACGAAACAACGAAACAACGAAACAACGAAACAACGAAACAACGAAACAACGAAACAACGAAACAACGAAACAACGAAACAACGAAACAACGAAACAACGAAACAACGAAACAACGAAACAACGAAACAACGAAACAACGAAACAACGAAACAACGAAACAACGAAACAACGAAACAACGAAACAACGAAACAACGAAACAACGAAACAACGAAACAACGAAACAACGAAACAACGAAACAACGAAACAACGAAACAACGAAACAACGAAACAACGAAACAACGAAACAACGAAACAACGAAACAACGAAACAACGAAACAACGAAACAACGAACCAACGAACCAACGAACCAACGAACCAACGAACCAACGAACAAACGAACAAACGAACAAACGAACAAACGAACCAACGAACCAACGAACCAACGAACCAACGAGCAAACGAACAAACGAACAAACGAACAAACGAACAAACGAACAAACGAACAAACGAACCAACGAACTAACGAAGCAACGAACCAAAGAACCAACGAACCAACGAACCAACGAACCAACGAACCAACGAACCAACGAACCAACGAACAAACGAACAAAAGAACAAACGAACAAACGAACAAACGAACAAACGAACAAAGAGACAAAGAAACAAAAGAACCAACGAAACAACGAAGCAACGAAACAACGAAACAACGAAACAACGAAACAACGAAAAAAACGAAACAACGAAACAACGAAACAACGAAACAACGAAACAACGAAACAACGAAACAACGAAACAACGAAACAACGAAACAACGAAACAACGAAACAACGAAACAACGAAACAACGAAACAACGAAACAACGAAACAACGAAACAACGAAACAACGAAACAACGAAACAACGAAACAACGAAACAACGAAACAACGAAACAACGAACCAACGAACCAACGAACCAACGAACCAACGAACCAACGAGCCAACGAACCAACGAACCAACGAACCAACGAACCAACGAACCAACGAACCAACGAATCAACGAACCAACGAAACAACGAAACAACGAACCACCGAACCAACGAACCAACGAACCAACGAACCAACGAACCAACGAACCAACGAACCAACGAACCAACGAACCAACGAACCAACGAACCAACGAACCAACGAACCAACGAACCAACGAACCAACGAACAAACGAACAAACGAACAAACGAACAAACGAACAAACGAACAAACGAACAAACGAACAAACGAACAAACGAACAAACGAACAAACGAACAAACGAACAAACGAACAAACGAACAAACGAACAAACGAACAAACGAACAAACGAACAAACGAACCAACGAACAAACGAAACAACGAAACAACGAAACAACGAAACAACGAAACAACGAAACCACGAAACAACGAACCAACGAACCAACGAACCAACGATCCAACGAACCAACGAACCAACGAACCAACGAACCAACGAACCAACGAACCAACGAACCAACGAGCCAACGAACCAACGAACCAACGAACCAACGAACCAACGAACCAACGAACCAACGAACCAACGAGCCAACGAACCAACGAACCAACGAACCAACGAACCAACGAACCAACGAACCAACGAACAACGAATCAACGAACCAACGAAACAACGAAACAACGAACCACCGAACCAACGAACCAACGAACCAACGAACCAACGAACCAACGAACCAACGAACCAACGAACCAACGAACAAACGAACAAAAGAACAAAGGAACAAACGAACAAACGAACAAAGAGACAAAGAAACAAAAGAACCAACGAAACAACGAACCAACGAAACAACGAAACAACGAAACAACGAAACAACGAACCAACGAACCAACGAACCAACGAACCAACGAACCAACGAACCAACGAACCAACGAACCAACGAACCAACGAACCAACGAACCAACGAACCAACGAACCAACGAACCAACGAACCAACGAACCAACGAACCAACGAACCAACGAACCAACGAACCAACGAACCAACGAACCAACGAACCAACGAACCAACGAACCAACGAACCAACGAACCAACGAACCAACGAACAAACGAACAAACGAACAAACGAACAAACGAACAAACGAACCAACGAACCAACGAACCAACGAACCAACGAACCAACGAACCAACGAACCAACGAACCAACGAACCAACGAACCAACGAACCAACGAACCAACGAACCAACGAACCAACGAACCAACGAACCAACGAACCAACGAACCAACGAACCAACGAACCAACGAAACAACGAAACAACGAAACAACGAACCAACGAACCAACGAACCAACGAACCAACGAACCAACGAACCAACGAACCAACGAACCAACGAACCAACGAACCAACGAACCAACGAACCAACGAACAACGAACCAACGAACCAACGAACCAACGAACAAACGAACAAACGAACAAACGAACAAACGAACAAACGAACAAACGAACAAACGAACAAACGAACAAACGAACAAACGAACAAACGAACAAACGAACAAACGAACAAACGAACAAACGAACAAACGAACAAACGAACAAACGAACAAACGAACAAACGAACAAACGAACAAACGAACAAACGAACAAACGAACAAACGAACAAACGAACAAAGAGACAAAGAAACAAACGAAACAACGAACCAACGAACCAACGAACCAACGAACCAACGAACCAACGAACCAACGAACCAACGAACCAACGAACCAACGAACCAACGAACCAACGAACCAACGAACCAACGAACCAACGAAACAACGAAACAACGAACCAACGAACCAACGAAACAACGAAACAACGAAACAACGAACCAACGAACCAACGATCCAACGATCCAACGAACCAACGAACCTTCGAACCAACGAACCAACGATCCAACGAACCAACGAACCAACGAACCAACGAACCAACGAACAAACGAACAAAAGATCAAATGAACAAACGAACAAACGAACAAACGAACAAAGAGACAAAGAAACAAAAGAACCAACGAAACAACGAAACAACGAAACAACGAAACAACGAAACAACGAACCAACGAACAAACGAACAAACGAACAAACGAACAAACGAACAAACGAAACAACGAACCAACGAACCAACGAAACAACGAAACAACGAAACAACGAACCAACGAACAAATGAACAAACGAACAAACGAACAAACGAACCAACGAACTAACGAAGCAACGAACCAAAGAACCAACGAACCAACGAACCAACGAACCAACGAACAAACGAACAAAAGATCAAATGAACCAACGAACCAACGAACCAACGAACCAACGAACCAACGAACCAAACGAACCAACGAAACCAACGAACCAACGAAC
>NW_027486890.1:0-19250 GCF_050908995.1 Andrena cerasifolii | reverse complement strand
TTTACTCGTTTTACTCGTTTTACTCGTTTTACTCGTTTTACTCGTTTCACTCGTTTTACTCGTTTTACTCGTTTTACTCGTTTTACTCGTTTTACTCGTTTAACTCGTTTTACTCGTTTCACTCGCTTCACTCGTTTTACTCGTTTCACTCGTTTCACTCGTTTTACTCGTTTCACTCGTTTCACTCGTTTTACTCGTTTTACTCGTTTTACTCGTTGTACTCGTTTTACTCGTTTTACTCGTTTTACTAGTTTTGCTCGTTTTACTCGTTTTGCTCGTTTTACTCGTTTTACTCGTTTTACTCGTTTTACTCGTTTTACGCGGTTTACTCGTTTTACTCGTATTACTCGTTTTACTCGTTTCACTCGTTTCACTCGTTTCACTCGTTTCACTCGTTTTACTCGTTTTACTCGTTTTACTCGTTTTACTCGTTTTACTCGTTTTACTCGTTTTACTCGTTTTACTCGTTTTACTCGTTTTACTCGTTTTACTCGTTTTACTCGTTTTACTCGTTTTACTCGTTTTACTCGTTTTACTCGTTTTACTCGTTTTACTCGTTTTACTCGTTTTACTCGTTTTACTCGATTTACTCGTTTTACTCGTTTCACTCGCTTCACTCGTTTTACTCGTTTCACTCGTTTCACTCGTTTTACTCGTTTCACTCGTTTCACTCGTTTTACTCGTTTTACTCGTTTTACTCGTTGTACTCGTTTTACTCGTTTTACTCGTTTTACTAGTTTTGCTCGTTTTACTCGTTTTGCTCGTTTTACTCGTTTTACTCGTTTTACTCGTTTTACTCGTTTCACTCGTTTTACTCGTTTTACTCGTTTTACTCGTTTTACTCGTATTACTCGTTTTACTCGTTTCACTCGTTTCACTCGTTTTACTCGTTTTACTCGTTTTACTCGTTTTACTCGTTTTACTCGTTTTACTCGTTTTACTCGTTTTACTCGTTTTACTCGTTTTACTCGTTTTACTCGTTTTACTCGTTTTACTCGTTTTACTCGTATTACTCGTTTTACTCGTTTTACTCGTTTTACTCGTTTTACTCGTTTTACCTCGTTTTACTCGTTTCACTCGTTTTACTCGTTTTACTCGTTTTACTCGTATTACTCGTTTTACTCGTTTTACGCGGTTTACTCGTTTTACTCGTATTACTCGTTTTACTCGTTTCACTCGTTTCACTCGTTTCACTCGTTTCACTCGTTTCACTCGTTTTACTCGTTTTACTCGTTTTACTCGTTTTACTCGTTTTACTCGTTTTACTCGTTTTACTCGTTTTACTCGTTTACTCGTTTTACTCGTTTTACTCGTTTTACTAGTTTTACTAGTTTTACTAGTTTTACTAGTTTTACTAGTTTTACTAGTTTTACTCGTTTTACTCGTTTTTCTCGATTTACTCGGTTCACTCGTTTCACTCGTTTCACTCGTTTTACTCGTTTTATTCGTTTTACTCGTTTTACTCGTTTTACTCGTTTAACTCGTTTTACTCGTTTTACTCGTTTTACTCGTTTTACGCGGTTTACTCGTTTTACTCGTATTACTCGTTTTACTCGTTTCACTCGTTTCACTCGTTTCACTCGTTTTACTCGTTTTACTCGTTTTACTCGTTTTACTCGTTTAACTCGTTTTACTCGTTTCACTCGCTTCACTCGTTTTACTCGTTTCACTCGTTTTACTCGTTTTACTCGTTTTACTCGTTTTACTCGTTTTACTCGTTTTACTCGTTTTACTCGTTTTACTCGTTTTACTCGTTTTACTCGTTTTACTCGTATTACTCGTTTTACTCGTTTTACGCGGTTTACTCGTTTTACTCGTATTACTCGTTTTACTCGTTTCACTCGTTTCACTCGTTTTACTCGTTTTACTCGTTTTACTCGTTTTACTCGTTTTACTCGTTTTACTCGTTTTACTCGTTTTACTCGTTTAACTCGTTTTACTCGTTTCACTCGCTTCACTCGTTTTACTCGTTTCACTCGTTTCACTCGTTTTACTCGTTTCACTCGTTTCACTCGTTTTACTCGTTTTACTCGTTTTACTCGTTGTACTCGTTTTACTCGTTTTACTCGTTTTACTAGTTTTGCTCGTTTTACTCGTTTTGCTCGTTTTACTCGTTTTACTCGTTTTACTCGTTTTACTCGTTTCACTCGTTTTACTCGTTTTACTCGTTTTACTCGTATTACTCGTTTTACTCGTTTCACTCGTTTCACTCGTTTTACTCGTTTTACTCGTTTTACTCGTTTTACTCGTTTTACTCGTTTTACTCGTTTTACTCGTTTTACTCGTTTTACTCGTTTTACTCGTTTTACTCGTTTTACTCGTTTCACTCGTTTTACTCGTTTTACTCGTTTTACTCGTATTACTCGTTTTACTCGTTTTACGCGGTTTACTCGTTTTACTCGTATTACTCGTTTTACTCGTTTCACTCGTTTCACTCGTTTCACTCGTTTTACTCGTTTTACTCGTTTTACTCGTTTTACTCGTTTTACTCGTTTTACTCGTTTTACTCGTTTTACTCGTTTTACTCGTTTTACTCGTTTTACTCGTTTTACTCGTTTTACTCGTTTTACTCGTTTTACTCGTTTTACTCGTTTTACTCGTTTTACTCGTTTTACTCGTTTTACTCGTTTTACTCGTTTTACTCGTTTTACTCGTTTTACTCGTTTTACTCGATTTACTCGTTTTACTCGTTTCACTCGCTTCACTCGTTTTACTCGTTTCACTCGTTTCACTCGTTTTACTCGTTTCACTCGTTTCACTCGTTTTACTCGTTATACTCGTTTTACTCGTTGTACTCGTTTTACTCGTTTTACTCGTTTTACTAGTTTTGCTCGTTTTACTCGTTTTGCTCGTTTTACTCGTTTTACTCGTTTTACTCGTTTTACTCGTTTCACTCGTTTTACTCGTTTTACTCGTTTTACTCGTTTTACTCGTTTTACTCGTATTACTCGTTTTACTCGTTTCACTCGTTTCACTCGTTTTACTCGTTTTACTCGTTTTACTCGTTTTACTCGTTTTACTCGTTTTACTCGTTTTACTCGTTTTACTCGTTTTACTCGTTTTACTCGTTTTACTCGTTTTACTCGTTTTACTCGTTTTACTCGTATTACTCGTTTTACTCGTTTTACTCGTTTTACTCGTTTTACTCGTTTTACTCGTTTTACTCGTTTTACTCGTTTCACTCGTTTTACTCGTTTTACTCGTTTTACTCGTATTACTCGTTTTACTCGTTTTACGCGGTTTACTCGTTTTACTCGTATTACTCGTTTTACTCGTTTCACTCGTTTCACTCGTTTCACTCGTTTCACTCGTTTCACTCGTTTTACTCGTTTTACTCGTTTTACTCGTTTTACTCGTTTTACTCGTTTTACTCGTTTTACTCGTTTTACTCGTTTTACTCGTTTTACTCGTTTTACTAGTTTTACTCGTTTTACTAGTTTTACTAGTTTTACTAGTTTTACTAGTTTTACTAGTTTTACTAGTTTTACTCGTTTTACTCGTTTTTCTCGATTTACTCGGTTCACTCGTTTCACTCGTTTCACTCGTTTTACTCGTTTTATTCGTTTTACTCGTTTTACTCGTTTTACTCGTTTAACTCGTTTTACTCGTTTTACTCGTTTTACTCGTTTTACTCGTTTTACTCGTTTAACTCGTTTTACTCGTTTTACTCGTTGTACTCGTTTTACTCGTTTTACTAGTTTTGCTCGTTTTACTCGTTTTACTCGTTTTACTCGTTTTACTCGTTTTACTCGTTTCACTCGCTTCACTCGTTTTACTCGTTTCACTCGTTTTACTCGTTTCACTCGTTTCACTCGTTTCACTCGTTTCACTCGTTTTACTCGTTTTACTCGTTTTACTCGTATTACTCGTTTTACTCGTTTTACGCGGTTTACTCGTTTTACTCGTATTACTCGTTTCACTCGTTCCACTCGTTTTACTCGTTTTACTCGTTTTACTCGTTTTACTCGTTTTACTCGTTTTACTCGTTTTACTCGTTTTACTCGTTTTACTCGTTTTACTCGTTTTACTCGTTTTACTCGTTTTACTCGTTTAACTCGTTTCACTCGCTTCACTCGTTTTACTCGTTTCACTCGTTTTACTCGTTTCACTCGTTTCACTCGTTTTACTCGTTTTACTCGTTTTACTCGTTGTACTCGTTTTACTCGTTTTACTCGTTTTACTAGTTTTGCTCGTTTTACTCGTTTTACTCGTTTTACTCGTTTTACTCGTTTCACTCGTTTTACTCGTTTTACTCGTTTCACTCGCTTCACTCGTTTTACTCGTTTCACTCGTTTTACTCGTTTTACTCGTTTTACTCGTTTTACTCGTTTTACTCGTTTTACTCGTTTTACTCGTTTTACTCGTTTTACTCGTTTTACTCGTTTTACTCGTATTACTCGTTTTACTCGTTTTACGCGGTTTACTCGTTTTACTCGTATTACTCGTTTTACTCGTTTCACTCGTTTCACTCGTTTTACTCGTTTTACTCGTTTTACTCGTTTTACTCGTTTTACTCGTTTTACTCGTTTTACTCGTTTTACTCGTTTTACTCGTTTAACTCGTTTTACTCGTTTCACTCGCTTCACTCGTTTTACTCGTTTCACTCGTTTCACTCGTTTTACTCGTTTCACTCGTTTCACTCGTTTTACTCGTTTTACTCGTTTTACTCGTTGTACTCGTTTTACTCGTTTTACTCGTTTTACTAGTTTTGCTCGTTTTACTCGTTTTGCTCGTTTTACTCGTTTTACTCGTTTTACTCGTTTTACTCGTTTTACGCGGTTTACTCGTTTTACTCGTATTACTCGTTTTACTCGTTTCACTCGTTTCACTCGTTTCACTCGTTTCACTCGTTTTACTCGTTTTACTCGTTTTACTCGTTTTACTCGTTTTACTCGTTTTACTCGTTTTACTCGTTTTACTCGTTTTACTCGTTTTACTCGTTTTACTCGTTTTACTCGTTTTACTCGTTTTACTCGTTTTACTCGTTTTACTCGTTTTACTCGTTTTACTCGTTTTACTCGTTTTACTCGTTTTACTCGTTTTACTCGATTTACTCGTTTTACTCGTTTCACTCGCTTCACTCGTTTTACTCGTTTCACTCGTTTCACTCGTTTTACTCGTTTCACTCGTTTCACTCGTTTTACTCGTTTTACTCGTTTTACTCGTTGTACTCGTTTTACTCGTTTTACTCGTTTTACTAGTTTTGCTCGTTTTACTCGTTTTGCTCGTTTTACTCGTTTTACTCGTTTTACTCGTTTTACTCGTTTCACTCGTTTTACTCGTTTTACTCGTTTTACTCGTTTTACTCGTATTACTCGTTTTACTCGTTTCACTCGTTTCACTCGTTTTACTCGTTTTACTCGTTTTACTCGTTTTACTCGTTTTACTCGTTTTACTCGTTTTACTCGTTTTACTCGTTTTACTCGTTTTACTCGTTTTACTCGTTTTACTCGTTTTACTCGTTTTACTCGTATTACTCGTTTTACTCGTTTTACTCGTTTTACTCGTTTTACTCGTTTTACTCGTTTTACTCGTTTCACTCGTTTTACTCGTTTTACTCGTTTTACTCGTATTACTCGTTTTACTCGTTTTACGCGGTTTACTCGTTTTACTCGTATTACTCGTTTTACTCGTTTCACTCGTTTCACTCGTTTCACTCGTTTCACTCGTTTCACTCGTTTTACTCGTTTTACTCGTTTTACTCGTTTTACTCGTTTTACTCGTTTTACTCGTTTTACTCGTTTTACTCGTTTTACTCGTTTTACTAGTTTTACTCGTTTTACTAGTTTTACTAGTTTTACTAGTTTTACTAGTTTTACTAGTTTTACTAGTTTTACTCGTTTTACTCGTTTTTCTCGATTTACTCGGTTCACTCGTTTCACTCGTTTCACTCGTTTTACTCGTTTTATTCGTTTTACTCGTTTTACTCGTTTTACTCGTTTAACTCGTTTTACTCGTTTTACTCGTTTTACTCGTTTTACTCGTTTTACTCGTTTAACTCGTTTTACTCGTTTTACTCGTTGTACTCGTTTTACTCGTTTTACTAGTTTTGCTCGTTTTACTCGTTTTACTCGTTTTACTCGTTTTACTCGTTTTACTCGTTTCACTCGCTTCACTCGTTTTACTCGTTTCACTCGTTTTACTCGTTTCACTCGTTTCACTCGTTTCACTCGTTTCACTCGTTTTACTCGTTTTACTCGTTTTACTCGTATTACTCGTTTTACTCGTTTTACGCGGTTTACTCGTTTTACTCGTATTACTCGTTTCACTCGTTCCACTCGTTTTACTCGTTTTACTCGTTTTACTCGTTTTACTCGTTTTACTCGTTTTACTCGTTTTACTCGTTTTACTCGTTTTACTCGTTTTACTCGTTTTACTCGTTTTACTCGTTTTACTCGTTTAACTCGTTTCACTCGCTTCACTCGTTTTACTCGTTTCACTCGTTTCACTCGTTTTACTCGTTTTACTCGTTTTACTCGTTGTACTCGTTTTACTCGTTTTACTCGTTTTACTAGTTTTGCTCGTTTTACTCGTTTTACTCGTTTTACTCGTTTTACTCGTTTCACTCGTTTTACTCGTTTTACTCGTTTTACTCGTATTACTCGTTTTACTCGTTTCACTCGTTTCACTCGTTTCACTCGTTTTACTCGTTTTACTCGTTTTACTCGTTTTACTCGTTTTACTCGTTTTACTCGTTTTACTCGTTTTACTCGTTTTAATCGTATTACTCGTTTTACTCGTTTTACGCGGTTTACTCGTTTTACTCGTATTACTCGTTTTACTCGTTTCACTCGTTTCACTCGTTTCACTCGTTTTACTCGTTTTACTCGTTTTACTCGTTTTACTCGTTTAACTCGTTTTACTCGTTTCACTCGCTTCACTCGTTTTACTCGTTTCACTCGTTTTACTCGTTTTACTCGTTTTACTCGTTTTACTCGTTTTACTCGTTTTACTCGTTTTACTCGTATTACTCGTTTTACTCGTATTACTCGTTTTACTCGTTTTACGCGGTTTACTCGTTTTACTCGTATTACTCGTTTTACTCGTTTCACTCGTTTCACTCGTTTTACTCGTTTTACTCGTTTTACTCGTTTTACTCGTTTTACTCGTTTTACTCGTTTTACTCGTTTTACTCGTTTTACTCGTTTTACTCGTTTAACTCGTTTTACTCGTTTCACTCGCTTCACTCGTTTTACTCGTTTCACTCGTTTCACTCGTTTTACTCGTTTCACTCGTTTCACTCGTTTTACTCGTTTTACTCGTTTTACTCGTTGTACTCGTTTTACTCGTTTTACTCGTTTTACTCGTTTTACTCGTTTTACTCGTTTTACTCGTTTTACTCGTTTTACTCGATTCACTCGTTTTACTCGTTTCACTCGTTTCACTCGTTTCACTCGTTCCACTCGTTTAACTCGTTTTACTCGTTTCACTCGCTTCACTCGTTTTACTCGTTTCACTCGTTTTACTCGTTTCACTCGTTTCACTCGTTTTACTCGTTTTACTCGTTTTACTCGTTGTACTCGTTTTACTCGTTTTACTCGTTTTACTAGTTTTGCTCGTTTTACTCGTTTTGCTCGTTTTACTCGTTTTACTCGTTTTACTCGTTTTACTCGTTTCACTCGTTTTACTCGTTTTACTCGTTTTACTCGTATTACTCGTTTTACTCGTTTCACTCGTTTCACTCGTTTTACTCGTTTTACTCGTTTTACTCGTTTTACTCGTTTTACTCGTTTTACTCGTTTTACTCGTTTTACTCGTTTTAATCGTATTACTCGTTTTACTCGTTTTACGCGGTTTACTCGTTTTACTCGTATTACTCGTTTTACTCGTTTCACTCGTTTCACTCGTTTCACTCGTTTTACTCGTTTTACTCGTTTTACTCGTTTTACTCGTTTAACTCGTTTTACTCGTTTCACTCGCTTCACTCGTTTTACTCGTTTCACTCGTTTTACTCGTTTTACTCGTTTTACTCGTTTTACTCGTTTTACTCGTTTTACTCGTTTTACTCGTATTACTCGTTTTACTCGTTTTACGCGGTTTACTCGTTTTACTCGTATTACTCGTTTTACTCGTTTCACTCGTTTCACTCGTTTTACTCGTTTTACTCGTTTTACTCGTTTTACTCGTTTTACTCGTTTTACTCGTTTTACTCGTTTAACTCGTTTTACTCGTTTCACTCGCTTCACTCGTTTTACTCGTTTCACTCGTTTCACTCGTTTTACTCGTTTCACTCGTTTCACTCGTTTTACTCGTTTTACTCGTTTTACTCGTTGTACTCGTTTTACTCGTTTTACTCGTTTTACTAGTTTTGCTCGTTTTACTCGTTTTGCTCGTTTTACTCGTTTTACTCGTATTACTCGTTTTACTCGTTTCACTCGTTTCACTCGTTTCACTCGTTTCACTCGTTTCACTCGTTTTACTCGTTTTACTCGTTTTACTCGTTTTACTCGTTTTACTCGTTTTACTCGTTTTACTCGTTTTACTCGTTTTACTCGTTTTACTAGTTTTACTCGTTTTACTAGTTTTACTAGTTTTACTAGTTTTACTAGTTTTACTAGTTTTACTAGTTTTACTCGTTTTACTCGTTTTTCTCGATTTACTCGGTTCACTCGTTTCACTCGTTTCACTCGTTTTACTCGTTTTATTCGTTTTACTCGTTTTACTCGTTTTACTCGTTTAACTCGTTTTACTCGTTTTACTCGTTTTACTCGTTTTACTCGTTTTACTCGTTTAACTCGTTTTACTCGTTTTACTCGTTGTACTCGTTTTACTCGTTTTACTAGTTTTGCTCGTTTTACTCGTTTTACTCGTTTTACTCGTTTTACTCGTTTTACTCGTTTCACTCGCTTCACTCGTTTTACTCGTTTCACTCGTTTTACTCGTTTCACTCGTTTCACTCGTTTCACTCGTTTCACTCGTTTTACTCGTTTTACTCGTTTTACTCGTATTACTCGTTTTACTCGTTTTACGCGGTTTACTCGTTTTACTCGTATTACTCGTTTCACTCGTTCCACTCGTTTTACTCGTTTTACTCGTTTTACTCGTTTTACTCGTTTTACTCGTTTTACTCGTTTTACTCGTTTTACTCGTTTTACTCGTTTTACTCGTTTTACTCGTTTTACTCGTTTTACTCGTTTAACTCGTTTCACTCGCTTCACTCGTTTTACTCGTTTCACTCGTTTCACTCGTTTTACTCGTTTTACTCGTTTTACTCGTTGTACTCGTTTTACTCGTTTTACTCGTTTTACTAGTTTTGCTCGTTTTACTCGTTTTACTCGTTTTACTCGTTTTACTCGTTTCACTCGTTTTACTCGTTTTACTCGTTTTACTCGTATTACTCGTTTTACTCGTTTCACTCGTTTCACTCGTTTCACTCGTTTTACTCGTTTTACTCGTTTTACTCGTTTTACTCGTTTTACTCGTTTTACTCGTTTTACTCGTTTTACTCGTTTTAATCGTATTACTCGTTTTACTCGTTTTACGCGGTTTACTCGTTTTACTCGTATTACTCGTTTTACTCGTTTCACTCGTTTCACTCGTTTCACTCGTTTTACTCGTTTTACTCGTTTTACTCGTTTTACTCGTTTAACTCGTTTTACTCGTTTCACTCGCTTCACTCGTTTTACTCGTTTCACTCGTTTTACTCGTTTTACTCGTTTTACTCGTTTTACTCGTTTTACTCGTTTTACTCGTTTTACTCGTATTACTCGTTTTACTCGTATTACTCGTTTTACTCGTTTTACGCGGTTTACTCGTTTTACTCGTATTACTCGTTTTACTCGTTTCACTCGTTTCACTCGTTTTACTCGTTTTACTCGTTTTACTCGTTTTACTCGTTTTACTCGTTTTACTCGTTTTACTCGTTTTACTCGTTTAACTCGTTTTACTCGTTTCACTCGCTTCACTCGTTTTACTCGTTTCACTCGTTTCACTCGTTTTACTCGTTTCACTCGTTTCACTCGTTTTACTCGTTTTACTCGTTTTACTCGTTTTACTCGTTTTACTCGTTGTACTCGTTTTACTCGTTTTACTCGTTTTACTCGTTTTACTCGTTTTACTCGTTTTACTCGTTTTACTCGTTTTACTCGATTCACTCGTTTTACTCGTTTCACTCGTTTCACTCGTTTCACTCGTTCCACTCGTTTAACTCGTTTTACTCGTTTCACTCGCTTCACTCGTTTTACTCGTTTCACTCGTTTTACTCGTTTCACTCGTTTCACTCGTTTTACTCGTTTTACTCGTTTTACTCGTTGTACTCGTTTTACTCGTTTTACTCGTTTTACTAGTTTTGCTCGTTTTACTCGTTTTGCTCGTTTTACTCGTTTTACTCGTTTTACTCGTTTTACTCGTTTCACTCGTTTTACTCGTTTTACTCGTTTTACTCGTATTACTCGTTTTACTCGTTTCACTCGTTTCACTCGTTTTACTCGTTTTACTCGTTTTACTCGTTTTACTCGTTTTACTCGTTTTACTCGTTTTACTCGTTTTACTCGTTTTAATCGTATTACTCGTTTTACTCGTTTTACGCGGTTTACTCGTTTTACTCGTATTACTCGTTTTACTCGTTTCACTCGTTTCACTCGTTTCACTCGTTTTACTCGTTTTACTCGTTTTACTCGTTTTACTCGTTTAACTCGTTTTACTCGTTTCACTCGCTTCACTCGTTTTACTCGTTTCACTCGTTTTACTCGTTTTACTCGTTTTACTCGTTTTACTCGTTTTACTCGTTTTACTCGTATTACTCGTTTTACTCGTTTTACGCGGTTTACTCGTTTTACTCGTATTACTCGTTTTACTCGTTTCACTCGTTTCACTCGTTTTACTCGTTTTACTCGTTTTACTCGTTTTACTCGTTTTACTCGTTTTACTCGTTTTACTCGTTTAACTCGTTTTACTCGTTTCACTCGCTTCACTCGTTTTACTCGTTTCACTCGTTTCACTCGTTTTACTCGTTTCACTCGTTTCACTCGTTTTACTCGTTTTACTCGTTTTACTCGTTGTACTCGTTTTACTCGTTTTACTCGTATTACTAGTTTTGCTCGTTTTACTCGTTTTGCTCGTTTTACTCGTTTTACTCGTTTTACTCGTTTTACTCGTTTCACTCGTTTTACTCGTTTTACTCGTTTTACTCGTATTACTCGTTTTACTCGTTTCACTCGTTTCACTCGTTTTACTCGTTTTACTCGTTTTACTCGTTTTACTCGTTTTACTCGTTTTACTCGTTTTACTCGTTTTACTCGTTTTACTCGTTTTACTCGTTTTACTCGTTTTACTCGTTTTACTCGTATTACTCGTTTTACTCGTTTTACTCGTTTTACTCGTTTTACTCGTTTTACTCGTTTTACTCGTTTCACTCGTTTTACTCGTTTTACTCGTTTTACTCGTATTACTCGTTTTACTCGTTTTACGCGGTTTACTCGTTTTACTCGTATTACTCGTTTTACTCGTTTCACTCGTTTCACTCGTTTCACTCGTTTCACTCGTTTCACTCGTTTTACTCGTTTTACTCGTTTTACTCGTTTTACTCGTTTTACTCGTTTTACTCGTTTTACTCGTTTTACTCGTTTTACTCGTTTTACTCGTTTTACTCGTTTTACTCGTTTTACTCGTTTTACTCGTTTTACTCGATTCACTCGTTTTACTCGTTTCACTCGTTTCACTCGTTTCACTCGTTTCACACGTTTCACTCGTTTCACTCGTTTTACTCGTTTTACTCGTTTTACTCGTTTTACTCGTTTTACTCGTTTCACTCGTTTTACTCGTTTTACTCGTTTTACTCGTTTTACTAGTTTTACTCGTTTTACTAGTTTTACTAGTTTTACTAGTTTTACTAGTTTTACTAGTTTTACTCGTTTTACTCGTTTTACTCGTTTCACTCGTTTCACTCGTTTTACTCGTTTTATTCGTTTTACTCGTTTTACTCGTTTCACTCGTTTCACTCGTTTCACTCGTTTTACTCGTTTTACTCGTTTTACTCGTTTTACTCGTTTTACTCGTTTTACTCGTTTTACTCGTTTTACTCGTTTTACTCGTTTTACTCGTTTTACTCGTTTTACTCGTTTTACTCGTTTTACTCGTTTTACTCGTTTTACTCGTTTACTCGTTTTACTCGTTTTACGCGGTTTACTCGTTTTACTCGTATTACTCGTTTCACTCGTTTCACTCGTTTCACTCGTTTTACTCGTTTTACTCGTTTTACTCGTTTTACTCGTTTTACTCGTTTTACTCGTTTTACTCGTTTTACTCGTTTTACTCGTTTTACTCGTTTTACTCGTTTTACTCGTTTTACTCGTTTTACTCGTTTTACTCGTTTAACTCGTTTTACTCGTTTCACTCGCTTCACTCGTTTCACTCGTTTCACTCGTTTTACTCGTTTCACTCGTTTCACTCGTTTTACTCGTTTTACTCGTTTTACTGTGTACTCGTTTTACTCGTTTTACTCGTTTTACTCGTTTTGCTCGTTTTACTCGTTTTACTCGTTTTACTCGTTTTACTCGTTTCACTCGTTTTACTCGTTTTACTCGTTTTACTCGTATTACTCGTTTTACTCGTTTCACTCGTTTCACTCGTTTTACTCGTTTTACTCGTTTTACTCGTTTTACTCGTTTTACTCGTTTTACTCGTTTTACTCGTTTTACTCGTTTTACTCGTTTTACTCGTTTTACTCGTTTTAATCGTATTACTCGTTTTACTCGTTTTACGCGGTTTACTCGTTTTACTCGTATTACTCGTTTTACTCGTTTCACTCGTTTCACTCGTTTCACTCGTTTTACTCGTTTTACTCGTTTTACTCGTTTTACTCGTTTAACTCGTTTTACTCGTTTCACTCGCTTCACTCGTTTTACTCGTTTCACTCGTTTTACTCGTTTTACTCGTTTTACTCGTTTTACTCGTTTTACTCGTTTTACTCGTTTTACTCGTTTTACTCGTTTTACTCGTTTTACTCGTTTTACTCGTATTACTCGTTTTACTCGTTTTACGCGGTTTACTCGTTTTACTCGTATTACTCGTTTTACTCGTTTCACTCGTTTCACTCGTTTTACTCGTTTTACTCGTTTTACTCGTTTTACTCGTTTTACTCGTTTTACTCGTTTTACTCGTTTTACTCGTTTTACTCGTTTAACTCGTTTTACTCGTTTCACTCGCTTCACTCGTTTTACTCGTTTCACTCGTTTCACTCGTTTTACTCGTTTCACTCGTTTCACTCGTTTTACTCGTTTTACTCGTTTTACTCGTTGTACTCGTTTTACTCGTTTTACTCGTTTTACTAGTTTTGCTCGTTTTACTCGTTTTGCTCGTTTTACTCGTTTTACTCGTTTTACTCGTTTTACTCGTTTCACTCGTTTTACTCGTTTTACTCGTTTTACTCGTATTACTCGTTTTACTCGTTTCACTCGTTTCACTCGTTTTACTCGTTTTACTCGTTTTACTCGTTTTACTCGTTTTACTCGTTTTACTCGTTTTACTCGTTTTACTCGTTTTACTCGTTTTACTCGTTTTACTCGTTTTACTCGTTTTACTCGTTTTACTCGTTTCACTCGTTTTACTCGTTTTACTCGTTTTACTCGTATTACTCGTTTTACTCGTTTTACGCGGTTTACTCGTTTTACTCGTATTACTCGTTTTACTCGTTTCACTCGTTTCACTCGTTTCACTCGTTTCACTCGTTTTACTCGTTTTACTCGTTTTACTCGTTTTACTCGTTTTACTCGTTTTACTCGTTTTACTCGTTTTACTCGTTTTACTCGTTTTACTCGTTTTACTCGTTTTACTCGTTTTACTCGTTTTACTCGTTTTACTCGTTTTACTCGTTTTACTCGTTTTACTCGTTTTACTCGTTTTACTCGATTTACTCGTTTTACTCGTTTCACTCGCTTCACTCGTTTTACTCGTTTCACTCGTTTCACTCGTTTTACTCGTTTCACTCGTTTCACTCGTTTTACTCGTTTTACTCGTTTTACTCGTTGTACTCGTTTTACTCGTTTTACTCGTTTTACTAGTTTTGCTCGTTTTACTCGTTTTGCTCGTTTTACTCGTTTTGCTCGTTTTACTCGTTTTACTCGTTTTACTCGTTTTACTCGTTTCACTCGTTTTACTCGTTTTACTCGTTTTACTCGTTTTACTCGTATTACTCGTTTTACTCGTTTCACTCGTTTCACTCGTTTTACTCGTTTTACTCGTTTTACTCGTTTTACTCGTTTTACTCGTTTTACTCGTTTTACTCGTTTTACTCGTTTTACTCGTTTTACTCGTTTTACTCGTTTTACTCGTTTTACTCGTATTACTCGTTTTACTCGTTTTACTCGTTTTACTCGTTTTACTCGTTTGACTCGTTTTACTCGTTTCACTCGTTTTACTCGTTTTACTCGTTTTACTCGTATTACTCGTTTTACTCGTTTTACGCGGTTTACTCGATTTACTCGTATTACTCGTTTTACTCGTTTCACTCGTTTCACTCGTTTCACTCGTTTCACTCGTTTCACTCGTTTTACTCGTTTTACTCGTTTTACTCGTTTTACTCGTTTTACTCGTTTTACTCGTTTTACTCGTTTTACTCGTTTTACTCGTTTTACTAGTTTTACTCGTTTTACTAGTTTTACTAGTTTTACTAGTTTTACTAGTTTTACTAGTTTTACTAGTTTTACTCGTTTTACTCGTTTTTCTCGATTTACTCGGTTCACTCGTTTCACTCGTTTCACTCGTTTTACTCGTTTTATTCGTTTTACTCGTTTTACTCGTTTTACTCGTTTAACTCGTTTTACTCGTTTTACTCGTTTTACTCGTTTTACTCGTTTTACTCGTTTTACTCGTTTTACTCGTTTCACTCGCTTCACTCGTTTTACTCGTTTCACTCGTTTTACTCGTTTCACTCGTTTCACTCGTTTCACTCGTTTCACTCGTTTTACTCGTTTTACTCGTTTTACTCGTATTACTCGTTTTACTCGTTTTACGCGGTTTACTCGTTTTACTCGTATTACTCGTTTCACTCGTTCCACTCGTTTTACTCGTTTTACTCGTTTTACTCGTTTTACTCGTTTTACTCGTTTTACTCGTTTTACTCGTTTTACTCGTTTTACTCGTTTTACTCGTTTTACTCGTTTTACTCGTTTTACTCGTTTAACTCGTTTCACTCGCTTCACTCGTTTTACTCGTTTCACTCGTTTTACTCGTTTCACTCGTTTCACTCGTTTTACTCGTTTTACTCGTTTTACTCGTTGTACTCGTTTCACTCGTTTTACTCGTTTTACTAGTTTTGCTCGTTTTACTCGTTTTACTCGTTTTACTCGTTTTACTCGTTTCACTCGTTTTACTCGTTTTACTCGTTTTACTCGTATTACTCGTTTTACTCGTTTCACTCGTTTCACTCGTTTCACTCGTTTTACTCGTTTTACTCGTTTTACTCGTTTTACTCGTTTTACTCGTTTTACTCGTTTTACTCGTTTTACTCGTTTTAATCGTATTACTCGTTTTACTCGTTTTACGCGGTTTACTCGTTTTACTCGTATTACTCGTTTTACTCGTTTCACTCGTTTCACTCGTTTCACTCGTTTTACTCGTTTTACTCGTTTTACTCGTTTTACTCGTTTAACTCGTTTTACTCGTTTCACTCGCTTCACTCGTTTTACTCGTTTCACTCGTTTTACTCGTTTTACTCGTTTTACTCGTTTTACTCGTTTTACTCGTTTTACTCGTTTTACTCGTATTACTCGTTTTACTCGTATTACTCGTTTTACTCGTTTTACGCGGTTTACTCGTTTTACTCGTATTACTCGTTTTACTCGTTTCACTCGTTTCACTCGTTTTACTCGTTTTACTCGTTTTACTCGTTTTACTCGTTTTACTCGTTTTACTCGTTTTACTCGTTTTACTCGTTTAACTCGTTTTACTCGTTTCACTCGCTTCACTCGTTTTACTCGTTTCACTCGTTTCACTCGTTTTACTCGTTTCACTCGTTTCACTCGTTTTACTCGTTTTACTCGTTTTACTCGTTGTACTCGTTTTACTCGTTTTACTCGTTTTACTCGTTTTACTCGTTTTACTCGTTTTACTCGTTTTACTCGTTTTACTCGTTTTACTCGTTTTACTCGTTTTACTCGTTTTACTCGTTTAACTCGTTTTACTCGTTTCACTCGCTTCACTCGTTTTACTCGTTTCACTCGTTTTACTCGTTTCACTCGTTTCACTCGTTTTACTCGTTTTACTCGTTTTACTCGTTGTACTCGTTTTACTCGTTTTACTCGTTTTACTAGTTTTGCTCGTTTTACTCGTTTTGCTCGTTTTACTCGTTTTACTCGTTTTACTCGTTTTACTCGTTTCACTCGTTTTACTCGTTTTACTCGTTTTACTCGTATTACTCGTTTTACTCGTTTCACTCGTTTCACTCGTTTTACTCGTTTTACTCGTTTTACTCGTTTTACTCGTTTTACTCGTTTTACTCGTTTTACTCGTTTTACTCGTTTTAATCGTATTACTCGTTTTACTCGTTTTACGCGGTTTACTCGTTTTACTCGTATTACTCGTTTTACTCGTTTCACTCGTTTCACTCGTTTCACTCGTTTTACTCGTTTTACTCGTTTTACTCGTTTTACTCGTTTAACTCGTTTTACTCGTTTCACTCGCTTCACTCGTTTTACTCGTTTCACTCGTTTTACTCGTTTTACTCGTTTTACTCGTTTTACTCGTTTTACTCGTTTTACTCGTTTTACTCGTTTTACTCGTTTTACTCGTTTTACTCGTATTACTCGTTTTACTCGTTTTACGCGGTTTACTCGTTTTACTCGTATTACTCGTTTTACTCGTTTCACTCGTTTCACTCGTTTTACTCGTTTTACTCGTTTTACTCGTTTTACTCGTTTTACTCGTTTTACTCGTTTTACTCGTTTTACTCGTTTTACTCGTTTAACTCGTTTTACTCGTTTCACTCGCTTCACTCGTTTTACTCGTTTCACTCGTTTCACTCGTTTTACTCGTTTCACTCGTTTCACTCGTTTTACTCGTTTTACTCGTTTTACTCGTTGTACTCGTTTTACTCGTTTTACTCGTTTTACTAGTTTTGCTCGTTTTACTCGTTTTGCTCGTTTTACTCGTTTTACTCGTTTCACTCGTTTTACTCGTTTTACTCGTTTTACTCGTTTTACTCGTTTTACTCGTTTTACTCGTTTTACTCGTTTTACTCGTTTTACTCGTTTTACTCGTTTTACTCGTTTTACTCGTTTTACTCGATTTACTCGTTTTTACTCGTTTTACTCGTTTTACTCGATTTACTCGTTTTACTCGTTTTACTCGTTTTACTCGTTTTACTCGTTTTACTCGTTTTACTCGTTTTACTCGTTTTACTCGTTTTACTCGTTTTACTCGTTTTACTCGTTTTACTCGATTTACTCGTTTTACTCGTTTTACTCGTTTTACTCGTTTTACTCGTTTTACTCGTTTTACTCGTTTTACTCGTTTTACTCGTTTTACTCGTTTTACTCGTTTTACTCGTTTTACTCGTTTTACTCGTTTTACTCGATTTACTCGTTTTACTCGTTTTACTCGATTTACTCGGTTCACTCGTTTCACTCGTTTCACTCGTTTCACTCGTTTCACTCGTTTCACTCGTTTCACTCGTTTCACTCGTTTCACTCGTTTGACTCGTTTTACTCGTTTTACTCGTTTTACTCGTTTTACTCGTTTTACTCGTTTTACTCGTTTTACTCGTTTTACTCGTTTTACTCGTTTTACTCGTTTTACTCGTTTTACTCGTTTTACTCGTTTCACTCGTTTCACTCGTTTCACTCGTTTCACTCGTTTTACTCGTTTCACTCGTTTTACTCGTTTTACTCGTTTTACTCGTTTTACTAGTTTTACTCGTTTTACTAGTTTTACTAGTTTTACTAGTTTTACTAGTTTTACTAGTTTTACTCGTTTTACTCGTTTTACTCGTTTCACTCGTTTCACTCGTTTTACTCGTTTTATTCGTTTTACTCGTTTTACTCGTTTCACTCGTTTCACTCGTTTCACTCGTTTCACTCGTTTCACTCGTTTTACTCGTTTTACTCGTTTTACTCGTTTTACTCGTTTTACTCGTTTCACTCGTTTCACTCGTTTCACTCGTTTCACTCGTTTCACTCGTTTCACTCGTTTCACTCGTTTCACTCGTTTCACTCGTTTCACTCGTTTCACTCGTTTCACTCGTTTTACTCGTTTTACTCGTTTTACTCGTTTTACTCGTTTTACTCGTTTTACTCGTTTTACTCGTTTTACTCGTTTTACTCGTTTCACTCGCTTCACTCGTTTTACTCGTTTCACTCGTTTTACTCGTTTCACTCGTTTCACTCGTTTTACTCGTTTTACTCGTTTTAATCGTTGTACTCGTTTTACTCGTTTTACTCGTTTTACTAGTTTTGCTCGTTTTACTCGTTTTGCTCGTTTTACTCGTTTTGCTCGTTTTACTCGTTTTACTCGTTTTACTCGTTTTACTCGTTTAACTCGTTTTACTCGTTTCACTCGCTTCACTCGTTTTACTCGTTTCACTCGTTTTACTCGTTTCACTCGTTTTACTCGTTTCACTCGTTTCACTCGTTTTACTCGTTTTACTCGTTTTACTCGTTTTACTCGTTTTACTCGTTTTACTCGTTTTACTCGTTTTACTCGTTTTACTAGTTTTACTCGTTTTACTAGTTTTACTAGTTTTACTAGTTTTACTAGTTTTACTAGTTTTACTCGTTTTACTCGTTTTACTCGTATTACTCGTTTTACTCGTTTTACGCGGTTTACTCGTTTTACTAGTTTTGCTCGTTTTACTCGTTTTGCTCGTTTTACTCGTTTTACTCGTTTTACTCGTTTTACTCGTTTTACTCGTTTTACTCGTTTCACTCGTTTCACTCGTTTCACTCGTTTTACTCGTTTTACTCGTTTTACTCGTTTTACTCGTTTTACTCGTTTTACTCGTTTTACTCGTTTTACTAGTTTTACTCGTTTTACTAGTTTTACTCGTTTTACTAGTTTTACTAGTTTTACTAGTTTTACTAGTTTTACTCGTTTTACTCGTTTTACTCGTTTTACTCGTTTTACTCGTTTAACTCGTTTTACTCGTTTCACTCGCTTCACTCGTTTTACTCGTTTCACTCGTTTTACTCGTTTCACTCGTTTTACTCGTTTTACTCGTTTTACTCGTTTTACTCGTTGTACTCGTTTTACTCGTTTTACTCGTTTTACTCGTTTTACTCGTTTTACTCGTTTTACTCGTTTTACTCGTTTTACTCGTT
>NW_027486889.1:0-19258 GCF_050908995.1 Andrena cerasifolii | reverse complement strand
TAAAAAAATAAATTAAAAATTTTAAATATAAAAAAAATTTTAAATAAAAAAATATATACAAAATTTAAAAGAAAAATAAAAAAAATTAAAAAATAAAAAAAAATTTTAAAAAATAAATAAATAAATTTTAAAAAATTTTGTTAATAAATTAAACCAAAATTTAAGAAAAAATAAAAAAAATGAAAAAATAAAAAAAAAATGTGAAAAAAAAATAAAAAAAAATTTTATAAAATTTTTAAAAAAATTTTTAAAAAATTATAAAGAATTAAAATAATTGAAAAAAGATTTTTTTTTAAATTTTGTTAAAAAATTAAAACAATTTTTTTAAAAATTTTTTTAAAAAATTAAGAAAAAAAATTTAAAAACATGAATATGAAAATTGTAAAAAAATTGTAAAAATTAAAACAAAATTTAAAAAAAAAATTTTTAAATTTTAAAAATAATTTTAAAAATTAAAAAAAATTTAAAAAAAAAAATTTTTAAATTTTAAAAATAATTTTAAAAATTAAAAAAAATTTAAAAATTAAAAAAAATTAAGAAACAAAATTTAAAAAACATAAATAAAAATAATTTTAAAAAATTGTTAAAAAAAAATTTTACAAATTTAAAAAAAAAGTTAAAATAAAAAAAATAATAAGAGAATTTAAAAGAAATAAATAAATAAAAAAAAAATAAAAAAATAAAAAAAATTTTTAAATGAGAAAATATATACAAAATTTAAAAAAAAAATAATAATTAAAAAATAAAAAAATAATTTTAAAAAAATGAAATAAAAATTGTTAATAAATTAAACCAAAATTTTAAAAAAAATTAAAAATTTTGTTAAAAAATTAAAACAAATTTTTTAAAATAATTAAAAAATAAAATTTTAAAAAATTAAAAAAAAAATTTAAAAATGAAGAAAAAAATTTTAAAAACATAAATAAAAATAATTTTAAAAAAATTGTAAAAAAAATATAAAAAAATTAAAAAAAAAGTTAAAATTGAAAAAAAATGAAGAAATTTTTTTAAATTTTGTTAAAGAAATAAAATAATTTTTTTTTTAAAAAATTAAAAAAATTTTTAAAAAATTTTAAAAAGTTGAAAAAAAATCAAAATAAAGATTTTTTTTTAATTTTGCTAAAAAATGAAAACAATTTATTTTTAAAAGTTAAAAAAGTAAAAATTTTTTTTTTTAAAAATTAAAAAAAATTGAAAAAAAAAGATTTTTTTAAATTTTGTTAAAAAATTAATATAAAATTTTTTTAAAAAAATTTAAAATTTTTTGTAAAAATTAAGAATAAAATTATAAAAACATGAATAAGAAAATTGTAAAAAAATTGTAAAAAATTAAAACAAAATTTTAAAAATAATTTTTAAAAAATTAAAAAAAATTAAAAAAAAAATTTTAAAAAATAAAAAAAAAATTTAAATAATATAAATAATTTTTTTTAAAAAACTAAAACAAAATTTAAAAAAAATTTAAAAAAAATTAAAAAAAATTAAAATAAAAAAAATAATAAAAAAAATTAAAATAAATAAATAAATAAATAAATAAATTAAAAATTTTAAATATAAAAAAAAATTTAAATAAAAAAATATATTCAAAATTTTAAAGAAAAGAAAAAAAAAAAAAATGAAAAAATAAAAAAAAAATGTGAAAAAAAAATAAAAAAAAATTTTATAAAATTTTTAAAAAATTTTTAAAAAATTATAAAGAATTAAAATAATTGAAAAAAGATTTTTTTTTAAATTTTGTTAAAAAATTAAAACAATTTTTTTAAAAATTTTTTTAAAAAATTAAGAAAAAAAATTTAAAAACATGAATATGAAAATTGTAAAAAAATTGTAAAAAATTAAAACAAAATTTAAAAAAAATTTTTTTTTTAAAATTTTAAAAAAATTTTAAATAAATTTTAAAAAAATAAAAAAATCAAGAAGAAAATTTAAAAAATATAAATAAAATTTTTTTAAAAAATTAAAACAAAATTTAAAACAAAATTAAAAAAATTTTAAAAAATTTTAAAAAGTTGAAAAAAAATCAAAAATAAAGATTTTTTTGATTTTGTTAAAAATTAAAACAAATTTTTAAAAAAAAAATTAAAAAATTAAAAAAAAAAATTTTTAAAAATTAAAAAATTAAAATTTTTTTTTTAAAAAATTAAAAAAAATTTAAAAACATAAATAAAAATAATTTAAAAAAAAAAATAATAAAAAAAATTAAAAGAAATAAATAAATAAAAAAATAAATTAAAAATTTTAAATATAAAAAAAAATTTTAAATAAAAAAATTTATACAAAATTTATAAGAAAAATAAAAAAATTAAAAAATAAAAAAAATTTTAAAAAATAAATAAAAAATTTTTTTAAAATTTTGTTAATAAAATAAACCAAAATTAAAAAATTTTTTTTAAATTTTAGTAAAAAATTAAAACAAATTTTTTTAAAAAAAATTTTAAACAAAATTATCAAAAATTTAAAAAAAAAATTGAAAAAAAATAAAAAAAAAATTTATAAAATTTTAAAAAAAATTTAAAACAATTTTAAAAAATTAAATAATTAAAAAAAAATATTTTAAAAAATAAATAACAAATAATTTTTAAAAAAATTTATTAATAAATTAAAACAAAATTTGCAAAAAATTAAAAAACATTAGTAAAATGATTTTTTAAAAACTTAAAAAAAAATAAAAAAAATTATAAGAAAATATAAGAAAATTAAAAAAAAATTTTTAAATTTTAAAAAATTGAAAAAAAGATTTTTTAAAATTTTGTTAAAAATTGAAACAATTTTTTAAAAAAATTTTTGAAAAATTAAGAAAAAAAATTTAAAAACATGAATAAAATTTTAAAAAAAAATTGTAAAAAATTAAAACAAAATTTTAAAAAAATTTAAAAAAAAAATTTAAAAATTTTAAAAAGTTGAGAAAAAAATCAAAATTAAAGATTTTTTTTAATTTTGTTAAAAAATTAAAACAAATTTTTTAAAAATAATTAAAAAATAAAATTTTAAAGAATTAAAAAAAAAATTTTAAAAATGAAGAAAAAAATTTTAAAAACATAAATAAAAATAATTTTAAAAAAATTGTAAAAAAAAATAAAAAAAATTAAAAAAAAAAGTTAAAATTGCAAAAAAAAATGAAGAAATTTTTTTAAATTTTGTTAAAAAAATAAAATAAAATTTTTTAAAAAAAATTAAAAAAATTTAAAAGTAATTTTAAAAAATTGAAAAAAAATCAAAATAAAGAATTTTTTTAATTTTGTTAAAAAATGAAAACAATTTTTTTTAAAAAGTTAAAAAAGTAAAATTTTTTTTTTTAAAAAATTAAAAAAAATTGAAAAAAAATTTTTTTTAAATTTTGTTAAAAAATTAAAATAAAATTTTTTTAAAAAAATTAAAATTTTTTTTTAAAAATTAAGAATAAAATTATAAAAACATGAATAAGAAAATTGTAAAAAATTGTAAAAAATTAAAACAAAATTTAAAAAAAAAATTATAAAAAATTTAAAAAAAATTAAAAAAAAATTAAAAAAAATAAAAAAAATTAAGAAAAAAATTTAAATAATATAAATAAAATTTTTTTAAAAAATTAAAACAAAATTTAAAAAAAAATTTAAAAAATTTTTTAAAAATTTTAAAAAGTTGAAAAAAATCAAAAATAAAGAATTTTTTTAATTTTGTTAAAAAATTAAAAAATTAAAATTTTTTTAAAAAAATTTAAAAAAAAATTTAAAACATAAATAAAAATAATTTTAAAAAAATTGTTAAAAAAATTTAAAAAAAAATTAAAATAAAAAAAATAATAAAAAAAAATTAAAAAAAATAAATAAATAAAAAAATAAATTAAAAATTTTAAATATAAAAAAAAAATTATAAATAAAAAAATATATACAAAATTTAAAAGAAAAATAAAAAAATTAAAAAATAAAAAAAATTTTTAAAAATAAATAAAAAATTTTAAAAAAATTTGTTAATAAATTAAATCAAAATTTAAAAAAAATTTTTTTTTAAATTTTAATAAAAAATTAAAAAATTTTTTTTTAAATTTTAATAAAAAACTAAAAAAAAATTTTTTTTTAAAAATTTAAAAAAAAATTATCAAAAATTTAAAAAAAAAATTGAAAAAAAATAAAAAAAATTTTATAAATTTTTTAAAAAATTTTAAAAAAATTTTTAAAAATTAAAAAATTAAAAAAAAAAATTTTAAAAAATAAATAAAAAATAATTCTTTAAAAAATTTGTTAATAAATTAAAACAAAATTTACAAAAAAATTATAAAACATTAGTAAAATAATTTTTTAAAAATTTAAAAAAAAAATAAAAAAATTATAAGAAAATTAAAAAAAAATTAAAATTTTTTTTAAAAAATTTAAAAAAATTGAAAAAAAGATTTTTTTAAAATTTGGTTAAAAAATTAAAACATTTTTTTTAAAAATTTTTAAAAAATTAAAAAAAATTGAAAAAAAGATTTTTTTTAAATTTTGTTAAAAAACTATTATAAAATTTTTATAAAAAAATTTAAAATTTTTTGTAAAAATTAAGAATAAAATTATAAAAACATGAATAAGAAAATTGTAAAAAAAATTGTAAAAAATTAAAACAAAATTTAAAATAAAAAATTTAAAAAAATTTTAAAAAAAATAAAAAAAAATTTTAAAAAAATAAAAAAAATTAAGAAAAAAATTAAAAAAAATTTTAAAAAATTTTAAAAAGTTGAAAAAAATAAAAAATAATGATTTTTTTTTAATTTTGTTAAAAAATTAAAAAATTAAAATTTTTTTTAAAAAATTAAAAAAAAAATTAAAAGCATAAATAAAAATAATTTTAAAAAAATTGTTAAAAAATTTAAAAAAAAATTAAAATAAAAAAAATAATAAAAAATATTAAAAGAAATAAATAAATAAAAAATAAATTAAAAATTTTAAATATAAAAAAAAATTTAAATAAAAAAATATATACAAAATTTAAAAGAAAAATAAAAAATGAAAAAATAAAACAAAATTTTAAAAATAAATAAAAAAAATTTGTTAATAAATTAAACCAAAATTTTCAAAAAAATTAAAAAACATTAGTAGAATAATTTTTTAAAAATTAAAAAAAATAAAAAAATTATAAGAAAATTAAAAAAAAATTTTAAATTTTTTAAAAAATTTAAAAAATTGAAAAAAAGATTTTTTTTTTAAATTTTGTTAAAAAATTAAAACAATTTTTTTTAAATGAAATTTAAAAAATTAAGAAAAAAAATTAAAAACATGAATAAAATTTTTTTAAAAAAATTGTAAAAAATTAGAACAAAATTTAAAAAAAAAAATTTAAAAATTTAAAAAATTTTTTTAAAAATTTTAAAAAGTTGAGAAAAAAAATCAAAATTAAAGAATTTTTTTAATTTTGTTAAAAAATTAAAACAAATTTTTAAAAAAAAATTAAAAAATAAAATTTAAAAAAAAATTAAAAAATAAAATTTAAAAAAAAATTAAAAAATAAAAATTTAAAAAATTAAAATTTTTTTTTAAAAAATTAAGAAAAAAATTAAAAACATAAATAAAAATAATTTCAAAAAAATTGTTAAAAAATTTAAAAAAAATTAAAAAAAAAGTTAAAATAAAAAAATAATAAAACAAATTTAGAAGAAGTATATAAATAAAAAAAATTAAAAAATAAAAAAATTTAAAAAAAATAAAAAAATTAAAAAAAATTGTTAATAAATTAAACCAAAATTTAAAAAACAATTAAAAAATTTTAAAAAATATTTTAAAAAATAAATAATTTTTTTTAATTTTGTTAATAAATTAAACCAAAATTAAAAAAAATTTAAAAAAAAAAATTTTTAAATTTTGTTTTAATTTTTTACAATTTTTTAAAAATTCTTTTATTCATGTTTTTAAATTTTTTTCCCTTAATTTTTTAAATTTTTTTAAATTTTTTTTAAAAAATTTGTTTTAATTTTTTACTAAAATTTAAAAAAAAATTTATTTATTTTTTAAATTTTTTTTTAAATTTTGGTTTAATTTATTAACATTTTTTTTTTAATTTTTAAAAATTTTTTTTTTTTAATTTTTTTTTGTTTTAAATTTTGTATATATTTTTTATTTAAATTTTTTTTTTATATTTTAAATTTTTTTATTTTTTTATTTATTTATTTCTTTTAAATTTTTTTTATTATTTTTGTTATTTTAACTTTTTTTTAAAATTTTTTTAACTTTTTTTTAAATTTTTTTAACTTTTTTTAAAATTTTTTTAACTTTTTTTAAAATTTTTTTAAAATTTTTTAAAAAATTTTTTAAAATTATTTTTATTTATGTTTTTTAAATTTTTTTCTTAATTTTTTAAAAAAAATTTAATTTTTTAAAATTTTATTTTTTAATTTTTTTTAAATTTTATTTTTTAATTTTTTTAAAAAATTTGTTTTAATTTTTTAACAAAATTTAAAAAAAATTCTTTATTTTTATTTTTTTTCAATTTTTTAATATTTTTTTAAAATTTTTTAAAAATTTTTTAAAATTTTTTTAAAATTATTTTTATTTATGTTTTTATATTTTTTTCTTCATTTAAAAAATTTTTTTTTTAATTTTTTAAAGCTTTATTTTTTAATTTTTTTAAGAAAAATTGAATTTAAAAAAATTTTTTTTAAAATTTTTTTAATTTTTTCAAAATTATTTTTATTTATGTCTTTTAATTTTTTTAAAAAATTTTTTAAAAAAAATTTTTAAAATTTTTAATTTTAAAAAAAAATTTTAATTTTTTAATTTTTTTAAAAAATTTGTTTTAATTTTTTAATTTTTTTTAAAAAAATTTTTTTTAATTTTTTAATTTTTAATTTTTTTTTAAAAATTTTTTTACAAAAAAATTTTCTATATTTTTTAATTTTTAAAATTTTTTAAAAAAAAAATTTTAAATTTTTTTAAATTCTTTTTTAATTTTCTAATAACGTTTTTTTTTAATTGTTTAAAGTTTTCTTATAAATTTTTTTTAATTTTTTTAAATTTTTAAAAAATTTTTAAAAAAATTTTTTTTTAATATTTTAAATTTTTTTTTAAATTTTTCTTAAAAATTTTTTTTTTAAATTTCTGATAAATTTAAAAATTTTTTTTTTAATTTTTTTAAAAAATTTGTTTTAATTTTGTAACAAAATTAAAAAAATTCTTTATATTTAATTTTTTTTTCAATTTTTTAAAATTTTTTTTAAATTTTTAAATTTTTTTTTAAATTTTGTTTTAATTTTTTAACAATTTTTTTTAAAAAAAATTTTATTTATGTTTTTTAAATTTTTTTCTTAATTTTTTTTATTTTTTGAATTTATTTAAACTTTGTTTTAATTTTGTACAATTTTTTTACAATTTTCTTATTCATGTTT
Organism: Andrena cerasifolii; assembly: GCF_050908995.1. NCBI lineage: Eukaryota > Metazoa > Arthropoda > Insecta > Hymenoptera > Andrenidae > Andrena > Andrena cerasifolii. The sequence goes on along the minus strand of NW_027486889.1, from coordinate 11,925 downwards.
TTATAATTTTATTCTTAATTTTTTAAAAAAAAATTTATTTTTTTTTTAAATTTTATTTTAATTTTTTAACAAAATTTAAAAAAAATTTCTTCATTTTTTATTTTTTTTCAATTTTAAATTTTTTTTTAATTTTTTTTATTTTTTTTTTTCTAATCATTTTATTATTTTTTTTTTATTTTCTAATCATTTTTTTATTTTTTTTTTTAATTTTTAAAAAAAAAATTTACTAATTTTTTTTATTTTTTTTTAAATTTTGTTTTAATTTATTAACAAATTTAAAAAAAATTATTTATTTTTTTTAATTTTTCAATTTTTTAAAATTTTTTTACATAAATTTTTTTTATATTTTTTCATTTTTTTCATTTTTAAAAAAAACTTTTTAAATTTTTTTTTAATTCTTTTTAATTTTCTAATAACGTTTTTCTTTTTTTCTAAATTTTTTAAAATTTTCTTATAAATTTTTTTTTATTTTTTTAAATTTTCAAAAAATTTTTAAAAAATTTTTTTTTAAATTTTTTAAATTTTTTAAAAATTTTTTAAATTTTTTTAAAATTTTTTTAAAACATTTTATAATTTTTTTTTCAATTTTTTTTCAATTTTAGTAAAAAATTCAAACAAATTTTAAAAAAAAAAATTTTTTAAATTTTTTAAAAAAAAAATTTAAAAAATTAAAAAAATTTTTTTAAAAATTAAAAAATTAAAAATTTTTTTTTAAAATTAAAAAAAATTAAAAGACATAAATAAAAATAATTTTAAAAAAATTGTTAAAAAAATTTTTAAAAAAATTTAAAAAAATTAAAAAAAAATATTTTAAAAAATAAATAAAAAATAATTTTTTAAAAAATTTGTTAATAAATTAAAACAAAATTTACAAAAAAATTAAAAAACATTAGTAAAATAATTTTTTAAAAATTTAAAAAAAAAAATTATAAGAAAATTAAAAAAAAAAATAAAAAAATTTTAAAAAAAGATTTTTTTAAATTTTGTTAAAAAATTAAAACAATTTTTTAAAAAAAAATTAAAAAATAAAATTTTAAAAAAAATTAAAAAATAAAATTTTAAAAAAAATTAAAAAATAAAATTTTAAAAAATTAAATTTTTTTTTTAAAAAATTAAGAAAAAAATTTTAAAAACATAAATAAAAATAATTTTAAAAAAAATTGTTAAAAAAATTGTTAAAAAAATTTAAAAAAAAGTTAAAATAACAAAAATAATAAAAAAATTTAAAAGAAATAAATAAATAAAAAAATAAATAAAATTTAAATAAAAAAATATATACAAAATTTAAAACAAAAATAAAAAATTAAAAAATAAAAAAAAAATTAAAAAAAAATTTAAAAAATAAAAAAAATTGTTAATTAATTAAACCAAAATTTAAAAAAAAATTAAAAAAATAAATAAATTTTTTTTTAAATTTTAGTAAAAAATTAAAACAAATTTTTTAAAAAAAATTAAAAAAAAATTTTTAAAAATTAAGAAAAAAAATTTAAAAACATGAATAAAAGAATGTTTAAAAAATTGTAAAAATTAAAACAAAATTTAAAAAAAAATTTTTTTAAATTTTAAAAAAAATTTAAAAAATTAAAAAAAAAATTTTAGATTAAAAAAAATTCAAAAAATTAAGAAAAAAATTTAAAAAACATAAATAAAATTTTAAAAAAAAAATTGTTAAAAAATTAAAACAAAATTTAAAAAAAAAAATTTAAAAATTTTTTTAAAAATTTAAAATATAAAAAAAATTTAAAAATAAATAAAAAATTTAAAAATTTTAAAAAAATTTGAAATTTTTTTTTTAAATTTTGAAAAAAAAATTTTTAAAAAATTTACAAAATATTTAAAAAATTTAAAAAAAAATAATAAAATTTTTTTTTAAATTGTAAAAAAATTTTAAAAAAATTTTAAAGATTTAAAATAAATTTAAATAAAATTTAAAACAAGAATAAATAAAAAAATTAAAAAAAATTAAATAAATTAAAATAAAGAAATTTTATTTTAAAAAAATAATAATAATAAATGAATTAAAGGAAAATTAAATAAAAATTAATCCTTAAAAAATTTAAAAGAAATTAAAATAAAAAATATAAAAAAGGAAAAAAATGAATAAATAATTTTAAAAAAAAATAAAAAAAATTTTTTTTAATTTTTTTAAAAAAATTTTTAAAAAAATTTAAAAAATAAAGGAAAATATACAAATTTAAAAAAAATAACAAAAAATTTAAAAGTAGAAATTTTTTTAAAGAAAAATAATAATAATAAATGAATTAAAGGAAAACTAAATAAAAATTATTTTTTTAAAAAATACTTTAAAAAATTAAAAAAAAAAATTTTAAAATATAAAAAAATTAAGAAAAATTTTAAAAACGTAAATAATTTTTTTTTTAAATTGTAAAAAAAATTAAAACAAAATTTAAAAAAAGAATTTAAAAAAAAATTTTTAAAAAAATTATAAAAAAAAAATTAAAAATTTTAAAGAAATAAAAAAGTTATTAGAAAATTAAAAAAGAATTTTAAAAAATTTAAAAAAAAAATTTTAAAAATAAAAAAAAATTTTTTTTTAAATAAATAAAAAAAATTTTAAAAAATAAGTAAGAAAATTTTAAAAAAAATTGGTAAAAAATTAAAACAAATTTAAAAAAAAATTTGAATTAATTTTAAAAAATTTCAAAAAGAAATAAAAAAATTATAAGAAAATTAAAAAAAATACAGTTTAAAAAAAATACAGCGACGAAAAATTTTAAAAAATTTTAAAAAATTTAAAAAAAAATAAAAAAAATTTAAATTTAAAAAAAAATTTGAATTTAAAAAAAAATTTGTTTAAATTTTTAAAAATTAAAAAATTAAAAAATATAGAAAAAATTAAAAAATAAATAAAATATTTTTTTAAAATAAATAAAATATTTTTTTAAAAAAATTGTTAAAAAAATAAAAAATAAATTTTAAAAATTTTTTTTAAATTTTAAAAATTTAAAAAAAAAATTAAAGTAAAGAAAATTTAATTTTTTTTTTAAAAATTAATAAAATTTTTTTTAAACTAACAAAAATTAGTAAAAAATTTTTTTAAAATTTTGGTAAAAATTAAAACAATTTTTAAAAAAAAAATTAAAAAAGATTTAAAAAAAATTTTAAAAATTTTTATAAAAATTTTAAAGAAAATTTTTTAAGATTAAAAAATTAAAAAAAAAATTTTTAAAAGTAAATAAAATTTTTTTAAAATTTTTTTTAAAAAATAAAACAAAATTTAAAAGAAAATAAGTAAAAAAAATATGAAAAAATTTTTAAATAATTTTAAAAAATTCTAAAAAATTTCTTTAAAAAAAATTTTTAAAAAATTGGTAAAAAATTCAAACAATTTTTTTAAAAGAAAATTTTTAAAAAATTTAAAAGAATTTTAAAAAATTTAAAAAATTTTTTAAAAATTATAAGAAAATAAAAAAAATATAAAAAAATTTAAAAAAAAATTTTAAAAAATTTTTAAAAATTGAAAAAATAAAATAAATAATTTTTTTTAATTTTGTTAAAAAATTAAAACAAATTTTAAAAAAATAAAACAAAATTTAAAAAAAAATTTATAAAAAAAATTTTCAAAAAAATTTTGAAAATTTAGAAAAAAATTAAAGCAAAGAAAATTTAAAAAAAAATTAAAAGAATTTTAAAAAATTAAATAATAATTAAAAAATTAATATATATAATATTAATTAAAAAAAAATAAAAAAAAAATTTAACTAAATTTTTAAAAAATTTTAAATGTTGGGATTGGCCACAGCGATTCCAAAATAAACGCCTCTTGGTGAGTGCACAGCTTACCATTTTAAATGAATTACCCACGGTGAAATGTGAATCGTCGGCGGAGCTGAAACGATTGTTCTACGGAACATGGGACGTGGTTGGCGCTCTAGCCGCAATGAATCGTCCCGTGACTACCACCGACTGGCTGGTCAAAATGACTGTCGACCGACTGGACGAGCAATCGTGCCGCGAGTGGGAGGCGTCTCTCGGCCTATGCACAGATCCACCCTCCTTAGATGCTCTAAGGGTGTTCATCGAAACGCGTATTCATACGGTTGAGGCGCTGGAGAATCAACGCAAGCGTGATCCTCCTGCCGAAGACAAACAAACAGCTCCCTAGGGGACCGCTACCAAAGGCGTCGCTGCCAAAGGCGCCGCTGTGCATCAAGTCGGCACGACGCCATCGAACTCGAAGGATTGCGGACTCTGAAAGGGATCACATTACTTACTCTTCTGTCCCAAGTTCAAGGTACAGGACGCTGCAACGAAGAAGGCCACGGTTGCGAAATTGCAGCGCTGCTTAAACTGCCTGGGCAAGCACCAAATCGACAGTTACCAATCGAATAAACGGTGCCAGCGGTGCGCTGAACAACACCATTCCTGTCTCCATGATGCTTTCCCGACGGCTGCTGGTGCGGTAGTGCAGCACGTCACTCCTCGCGTGTTCAACACGCCGCCAGTGATGCTCGGCCTTGCGCGAGTTCGCACTTACACGCCGGTCGGTTAACATGTGTCGGTGCGAGCTCTAATCGATCCTGGAAGTGAAGTGTCCTTAATCTCGGAGCAGCTCGTAAAACGACTTGGGTTGAAGAGGCAGCGCGCTCGCATACCTTTGCTTTTCGCCGGCGGTGCTCCGTCGCAATGCACGCGAGGGCTCGTTCATCTTGATATCACTGCCGACCGAGACAGTGAGAGTATCCTCGCCCTGTCGGCATTTGTGCTTATTGATTTGTCTAGCTACAAACCACCCGTCGTGCACGACGGGACGATCTGGCCTCATCTTCAGGGCCTGCAGTGGGCGGAACCACGTCTCGCGAACCAGGATCCCATCGATCTGCTACTCGGTGCTGACGTCTACACCGACTTCATGTTGGAAGGCGTTCGCAAGGGCAAGCCAGGCACTCCACTGGCTCAGGAAACTACTTTTGGCTGGATTCTTACCGGAGGTCTTCGGAATGGTTGTGCTCGCAGCCGCAAGAGCGTGTCAACGGTCCAGTGCTGCTCGATCAACCAAGAACTACCTGGCCTGTTGGAGAAATTCTGGGAGCAGGAAGAAGTTCAGATAACACCCACTCTCTCACCCGGTGACCAAGAGGCGGAGGATCACTTTCAGGCCACTCATCGACGCACGTCCGAAGGTCGTTTTGTGGTGAGGCTTCCATTTAAAGTTACTCCAGAGCTGGGACCCTCGAGGCCCGCGGCACTTCGCACATTGAATTCTATGCAGCAGCGTTTTCGTAAGAATCCTGAATATGAACGAGCCTATCAAGACTTTCTACAAGAGTACGAGGATCTCGGTCATATGGTGGCGGCGCGTGCCCCCCCCCCTGAGGGACGACACTTTTATTTACCACATCATGGTGTCCTAAAGGCTACGAGCACCACTACGAAGCTGCGCGTAGTGTTCAATGGCTCGATGAACACTACCAATGGAAGGTCGCTTAATGACGTTCTGCACACGGGTCCCAACTTGTTACCAGCCTTAGCCGACTTGTTGCTAAGGTGGCGTCGTCATCCCATCGTCTTTGTCGCTGACGTCGAAAAGATGTATCGACAAATCATTATACACCCAGACGACCGGGACTATCAGCGGATCCCCTGGCGAAAGGGGAAGGAATTAAAGTTGAGGGAGTATAAACTTTGCACTGTCACCTACGGATTAGGCTGTGCACCCTACCTGGCTCTACGATGCTTGCGGCAGTTGGCCGCGGACGAGGCCGAGTTGTTTCCCTTGGCTTCTAAGACGATGTGCTCAGACGTTTACGTGGACGTCATCCTAACGGGCGCAACTTCGGTGGAGGAGGCCTTGACTCTGAAAAAAGAATTGGATCAGCTCGCCATGGCGGGCGGCTTTCGACTACATAAGTGGGCGTCGAACTCGCCTGAGTTCATGAGGTCGGTCCACAATGACGTCGCCGCACTTGCCCGGCACTGGGATACGGACACCCAGCACAGCGTCTTAGGTATCCAGTGGCTTCCGGCGACTGACAATTTCCAGATCAGACTTCTGGAGGGTAGCACGAGTCCAACGACAACGAAGCGGAGCGTCCTGAGCCAGGCGGCGCAAATCTTCGACCCACTGGGCTGGCTTGCTCCTGTAACGGTATGGACAAAAATATTCATCCAGACACTCTGGACGCTCACGACCGACTGGGACGAAGCCTTACCTGTGCAATCTGAGGACGCATGGCGCGAGTTTTTGAAGGCACTTCCAGCACTTCGTCAAATCCAGATTCCGCGGTGCATGGGCTTGACCTCCACCAACCAATCGGTGGAAGTGCATGGCTTCTCTGACGCCTCGGAGCGAGCATACTCTGCAGTGGCGTATCTGCGTGTTCACGATTCATCAGGTGACATACAGATTCATCTTATTTCAGCCAAGACAAAGGTGGCTCCACTCAAGAAACTGTCGCTACCACGTCTCGAGCTGAGTGGCGCTCATCTACTTACACGGCTGGTGGCGCATCTTCTGTCGACTCTGGCTCTTAGGATCAACGGCGTGCATCTGTGGACTGACGCCCTGGTGGCCTTGGGTTGGATCCAGGCTCCGTCCAGTCGGTGGCAAACCTATGTGGCTAACCGAGTAGCAGACATTCAACGTACGCTACCCCAGGCACATTGGCATCATGTTTCAGGCCAAGATAACCCGGCCGACTGTGCTTCGAGAGGACTAACCCCGGCCGAACTCCCCGAGCACCCACTGTGGTGGTCGGGTCCGTCTTGGCTGGCGACGAGCGAAGGGCGACCCGTCACCTTCGAAGAGCCGATAGAAGTACCCCACTCTGAACGAAGGCATATCCTCCACGTCCAACGCTCCCCAGAAGATGAGGTGAGCCTGTTTTTAAACCGATTTTCGAACTTCCGTCGACTGCTCCGAGTTACCGCCTGGTGCTGTCGATGGCTCCCGGCGTCCAAGGGGAAACGGGCAACTTACCTGACCGCCAGTGAGATACAAGCTGCCCGATCGAGGCTGGTGCGAGGTGTGCAATCTACTGCCTTCGCTTCGGAATCGGACGCTCTCCAAAGTCGCCAACCGCTGCCTAGACGAAGTCACCTGCTTCGATTGAATCCGTTCAAGGATCAGGAGGACAGCACCTTACGCGTTGGCGGGCGGCTGCATTATTCAAGGATCACCTACAATCAACGACACCCTGTGATTCTTCCCGATGAATCACCACTGGCTGCGCATGTGGGTGTGCAACTCACCCTTTCAACACTTCGCCAACATTGCTGGGTTCTTCGAGGTCGCCACCTGGTAAAATCCTGCATCCATCGGTGCTCCACTTGTGTTCGCTGGAGAGGCAGTACCGCGGACCAGCTGATGGGAGTGTTGCCTGCACCTCGAGTAACCCCTTGTCGCCCGTTCCTGCGCGTGGGCGTAGATTATGCAGGGCCAATTTTTATACGATCCAGTCGAAGGCGCGGCCAGCACGCTCGAAAAGGTTATATCGCTCTGTTTGTGTGTTTAGCTACCAAAGCCGTGCATTTGGAGGTGGTGTCGGACGGAACAACGGAAGCCTTTTTAGCTGCCCTGAAACGACTGACCTCTCGCCGCGGCCTCTGCTCCCAGATCTACAGCGACTGCGGTACGGCATTCGTGGGTGCGGACAAGGAGCTGCGTGCCCTACTACAAGCAGTCAGTTCCCAAAATAGGCAACTCCTGGACCGTCTGGCTTCTGAGGGTATCGAGTGGAAGTTTAACCCTCCTTCTGCACCTCATTTCGGCGGGATTTGGGAGGCCGCGGTGAAGTCCGTGAAGCACCACCTCCGGAGAGTGCTCGGCGAACATCGATTGACGTATGAGGAGCTGGCCACGCTCCTCGCTGAAATCGAAGCTTGTTTAAATTCTAGACCATTGGTACCGGTGTCAGATGATCCCGATGATCTCGCTGCGCTGACGCCAGGTCATTTCTTGGTCGGTGAGGCAGTTAACGCGACACCCTTTTTTTTTTTTTTTTTTGACGTGGAGAAATCCCTAACGGATACCCCGCCCCCCGGGGGAGGGACGGGGTTATGTGGGGCTTGCACCCACTAAAACTCCACGGTGGTCTTCCTCGGGCGCGGAGTCGCGCGCACGAGGGGAGGGACTTTACGCGGGAGCAAACTAGCGATACAACCGCTTGCCCCCCCCCCCTCAGCGCAAAGGCGAACTCCGCGCTCAACAACCCCGCGCAATGACGGCGGGGCCTTCCCGAAACTCCGGCGACGCGCGACGGACCACTCGTCCGCGTCGCCACTTCTGGGGGTCGCATGGTGTTGCGGAGGGGTGAGTGTGCCCCCCGGCACCCTCACCCCGCGACTCCCGCGATCGAACAGTAACCCGGACAGTGGCCGGGCGGGGAGACGGCACCTGGTCAAATGATCCAAGGGACCGTTCTTCCGCCGCCGCACCCGGGAGAGCCGCAAGCGGACACCCCGGGGCAGGGGCAGAGTGCAATGACGGTCCCGGTGACCGCCGAACTCACCCTATCTGTTCGATCGCCTACGACGGGAGCGCGTTAAAAAGAGCGCTTATAGCGCGGCTCCCGGGGGGGTAGCGGATGTTCGGCTACCCCCCGAGGGGGCCCTCTGAAACGAGGACCCCCACATCTTTACGCCGTCGCCGCACGTCGCGACCTGCCACGACGCGACGCCGACGGCAATCCTGTGGCACTGCCACCACCTCCCAAGATGGCCCCGAAATGGGGGGCCCCCCAGACCCGGTGATTCGCCGTCGGGGAGCGGGGTGACGCACTGAACTACGTTACCACCCGACCTCCCCCGGCTCCAGGTCATCTTCGCCGGCCTCGGCGTCTGGGGGCCGCGAGACGGGACGGGTGACCCGTTATTTCCCGCTCGCGTTCTGCCTCCTCCTTCTCTCCCATGACCGCCTCCGCATACTCGGAGACGGCCACCCAACACGCCCGGTCTCTCGCCATGCGACGCACGACCGTCGGCAGCGAGAGATCCGGGCCCAGCTGCAACTCGAGGACACGGCGATCGTCGATCCACTCCCGGCATCTGGCCAGGGTGTGATCCGCCGTGTCCTCGTCGCCCGAGTCGCAGCTGAAGCACCGCGACGACTCCTCCCGCCCGATTCGACACAGATAGGCGCCGAAACAGCCGACGCCTGTGATGATCTGTGTCAGGCGGAAGGTTAGTCTACCGTACCTGCGCCCCCCCATTCGTTCATGATGGGCAGGAGCGCCCCGACAACGCGACCCTCCCGATGTCCTGGGAGGGCCAACCATTCGAGCCATTTGGCTTCCATGCGCTGCCGGGCCTGGCCCCTCGCCACTTCTTGCCCGTCGGCCGGTGGGCCCCCAGCTTCGCGGAGACCTCGGACGGCGGAATATATTTCCGCCTCCATCTCCGCGAGCAGATGGAAAGGAGGGGACCCGGCCAAGGCGGACAGTTCGACGTGTGACACCGTGCGATAAGCTCGCACGGATCGGAGGACCGCCAGGCGATGAACTCTTGCCAAAAGTTCGCGCCCAACGCGGCAGTCCTCCAGGTCGCCGGCCCAGACAGGCGCGCCGTACAGCGCCATGGACCGAACGACCGTCACGTATAACCGTCGAACACCCTCGTGTGGACCACCCAGGTTGGGCATGATTCGACGAAAGGCGAATACCTACTTCTCCAACCTGGGGGCGAGTTAACGCGATACCCGAACCAAATCTGGAGGAGCTCCCAGACAATCGGCTTTCTCGGTGGCAGCTGGTTCAGAAAATGCAGCAGCACTTCTGGCGCTTGTGGTCGCGGGACTACCTGAACACGTTGCAGACGCGGGGTAAGTGGAGTCGCGTCCGGACGGTGATTCGGGAAGGCGATCTGTGCTTAATCAAAAGCGAACTGCAGCCGCCCTCGCGTTGGCCTCTGGCTCGAGTCGTCAAAACTCATCCAGGTCCCGATGGTCTTACACGTGTTCTCACATCGAAAACGGCGACGTCGGACCTCACCCGTCCGTTACACAAGCTTATCCTGTTACCATTTGCTGCCGCCGCGGAGGTCGATGCTGGGAGCTCTCAAGGTGACAGTGTCGATGGCCGAAGACCGACATAACCTGGTCACCTCCGTCAGTATCGTAGTTAGGGTTCGATCTGCGGCACTCTTCTTGCGGAATTAGCTTAATTTTAGTTTCTTCTCTCTTGTTTTAACTGTCTTCAATTTTAATCACGCTTTCATTTAATACCACTTCACTATCCAGCGGCGACATGTCTATTTCGTCAGAATATGACGAGACGGGCGGGAATGTTTGGGATTGGCCACAGCGATGCAGCCAATCGGGCACGTGCACGCTGCCTCGAAGCGCGCGATTTTTAAACGCGCTATTTGATACCGGGTCAGCGGCTGGAGCGATCGCGGCGATAGCCTGGTCGGGCCATCTCGGGGCCGACAATTAAACTAATTAGCTTATCTCCCTCTACTAATTAGCAGCATCGCGCGACACACATGTGTACTTCTCTGATTGGCCATGCATCATCGGCACCCGAATCGGTGGCTCGGCCCGCTCTGTTTCCGCGATCGCTCTCTTGCTTGTGAACCGCGTACCGGTAAACACCGCTGTTTCTCCTAACGCGAAACAAAAGAGGTATCGGTGCTCCGATAATACGAAACAAGTATTTCTATATACTTCGCTTCGGCCTCGCGCAATCGCGTGTACAATTTTTTGTAAATTAAGTGCTCTACTGTTAATAGTAATATTCCTTTTAATTACTTTCATTTACAATAACATTAATAGCGCTCTCTTAAATCTATACGTTCCGCCGCGTGAACACAAACTTGCTCACGCGTTAAAAAGAAGTGCGTGGTGCCCCTCGTTCTAGTGCGAACATTAAAAAATTGAAAAAAAATAAAGAAATTTTTTTAAAATTTTGTTAATAAATAAAACAAATTTTTTAAAAAATTTTTTTAAAAAATTGTAAAAAAATTTAAAAAAATTTTTAAAAAAATTAAGAAAAAATTGTAAAAAAATTTTAAAAATTTTTTTAAAAAATTAAGAAAAAATTTTTAAAAACATAAATAAAAAAAATTTAACAAAAATTGTTAAAAAATTAAAACAAATTTTTTTTTAAATTTTTTTTAAAAAGTTGTTAAAAAATTAAAACAAAATTTAAAAAAAAATTTAAAATTTAAAAAAAAAAATTAAAAAAATTTTTTAAAAAATTTAAAAAATTTAAAATATAAAAAAATAAAAATAACTAAAAAAAATTAAAAAAATTTTAAAAAATTTGAAAAAAAAATTTTAAAAAAATTTTGAATTTTTTTTTAAAAAACATTTAAAAAAATTTACAAAATATTTAAAAAATTAAAAAAAATTATAAATTTTTTTTTTAAATTGTAAAAAATTTTTAAAAAATTTAAAATAAATTTTAAAAAATAATAATTTAAAACAAGAATAAATAAAAAAAATAAAAAAATTTAAAAATAAAAAAGAAAAATACAAATTTAAATAAAATAACAAACAATTGAAAAAAAAATAAAAAAATTAAAATAAAAAAATTTTATTTAAAAAAAATTATAATAATAAATGAATTAAAGGAAAATTAAATAAAAATTATTCTTTAAAAAATTTAATAGAAATTAAAATAAAAAATATAAAAAAGAAAAAAATTAATAAATAATTTCAAAAAAAAATTTAAAAAAATTTTAATAAATTTTATAAAAAAAATTAAAAAAAAAATTGTTAAAAATTTTTTTAAAAAATTGTTAAAAAAAATTTTAAAAAATTCTTTAAAAAAATTTTTAAAAATTCTTTAAAAAAAATTTTTAAAAAAATTTAAAAAAATAAAGATAAATATACAAATTTAAAAAAAATAACAAAAAATTAAAAAAAAAATAAAAAAATTTTAAAAAAAAAATAAAAAAATTAACAGAAAATTAAAAAAAATAAAAAAAATTTTTTTTAAATTTTTCAAAAATTTAAAAAAATTTAAA
>NW_027486888.1:0-19277 GCF_050908995.1 Andrena cerasifolii | reverse complement strand
GTTTTCTCTATTTATTTACCTATTTTTCTCTAGTTATTTACCTATTTTTTCCTCTAATTTATTTACCTATTTTTTTATTTACCTTTTTTCCCTTGATTTATTTAGCTATTTATCTCTATTTATACACCTATTTTTTCTCTAGATAATATACCTATTTTTTCTCTATTTATTTTCCTATTTTTCTCTATTTATTTACCTCTTTTGTTTTCTCTATTTATTTACCTATTTTTCTCTAGTTATTTACCTATTTTTTCCTCTAATTTATTTACCTATTTTTTTATTTACCTTTTTTCCCTTGATTTATTTAGCTACTTTTCTCTATTTATACACCTACTTTTTCCCTAGTTTATTTACCTATTTTTATCTATTTATTTGCCTATTTTTTTCTCTATTTATTTTCCTATTTTTCTCTATTTATTTACCTCTTTTGTTTTCTCTATTTATTTACCTCTTTTGTTTTCTCTATTTATTTACCTCTTTTGTTTTCTCTATTTATTTACCTATTTTTCTCTAGTAATTTACCTATTTTTTCCTCTAATTTCTTCACCTATTTTTTTATTTACCTTTTTTTCTATGATTTATTTAGCTATATATCTCTATGTATACATCGATTTTTTCTCCAGATAATTTACCTATTTGTCTCTATTTATTTTCCTATTTTTTCTCTATTTATTTACCTCTTTTGTTTTCTCTACTTATTTACCTATTTTTCTCTGTTTATTTACCTATTTTTCCCTATTTTATTTACCTATTTTTCTCTATTTATTTACCTATTTTTCTCTATTTAGTTACCAATTTTTTCTCTAGTTATTTACGCATTTTTCTTTCTCATTTATTTACCTATATTTTCCTCTAATTTCATTACATATTTTTTTATTTACATTTTTTTCTTTGATTTATTTAGCTATTTATCTCTATTTATACACCTATTTTATCTCCAGATAATTTACCTATTTTTCTCTATTTATTTTCCTATTTTTTCTCTATTTATTTACCTCTTTTGTTTTCTCTACTTATTTACCTATTTTTCTCTATTTATTTACCTATTTTTCTCTGTTTATTTACCTATTTTTTCTCTAGATATATACCTATTTTTTCTCTCATTTATTTACCTATTTTTCTCTGTTTATTTACCTATTTTTTCCTTTAATTTCTTTACCTATTGTTTTATTTACCTTTTTTCTTTGATTTATTTAGCTATTTATCTATATTTATACACCTATTTTTTCTCTAGATAATTTACCTATTTTTTCTCTAATTTATTTACCTATTTTTTTCTCTAGTTTATTTACCTATTTTTTTATTTCCCTTTTTTTCTTTGATTTATTTAGCTATTTATCTCTATTTATACAACTATTTTTTCTCTAAATTATTTACCTATTTTTTCTCTATTTATTTGACTATTTTTCTCTATTTATTTACCTCTTTTGTTTTCTCTATTTATTTACCTATTTTTCTCTCATTTATTTTCCTATTTTTCTCTGTTTATTTACCTATTTTTCCTTTAATTTATTTACGTATTTTTTTATTTACCTTTTTTTCTTTGATTTATGTAGCTATTTATCTATATTTATACACCTATTTTTTCTCTAGATAATTTACCTATTTTTTCTCTAGATAATTTACCTATTTTTTCTCTAATTTATTTACCTATTTTTTTCTCTAGTTTATTTACCTATTTTTTTATTTACCTTTTTTTCTTTGATTTATTTAGCTATTTATCTCTATTTATACACCTATTTTTTCTCTAGATAATTTACCTATTTTTTCTCTATTTATTTTCCTATTTTTCTCTATTTATTTACCTCTTTTGTTTTCTCTATTTATTTACCTATTTTTCTCTAGTTATTTACCTATTTTTTCCTCTAATTTATTTACCTATTTTTTTATTTACCTTTTTTTCTTTGATTTATTTAGCTATTTATCTCTTTTTATACACCTATTTTTTCTCTATATAATTTACCTATTTTTCTCTATTTATTTTCCTATTTTTTCTCTATTTATTTACCTCTTTTGTTTTCTCTACTTGTTTACCTATTTTTCTCTGTTTATTTACCTATTTTTCCCTATTTTATTTACCTATTTTTCTCTGTTTATTTACCTATTTTTCTCTATATAGTTACCACTTTTTTCTCTAGTTATTTACGCATTTTTCTTTCTCATTTATTTACCTATATTTTTCTCTAATTTCATTACATATTTTTTTATTTACCTTTTTTTCTGTGATTTATTGAGCTATTTATCACTATTTATACACCTATTTTATCTCCAGTTAATTTACCTATTTTTTCTCTATTTATTTTACTATTTTTTCTCTATTTGTTTACCTCTTTTGTTTTCTCTACTTATTTACCTATTTTTCTCTGTTTATTTACCTATTTTTCCCTATTTTATTTACCTATTTTTCTCTATTTATTTACCTATTTTTCTCTATTTAGTTACCAATTTTTTCTCTAGTTATTTACGCATTTTTCTTTCTCATTTATTTACCTATATTTTTCTCTAATTTCATTACATATTTTTTTATTTACCTTTTTTTCTTTGATTTATGTAGCTATTTATCTATATTTATACACCTATTTTTTCTCTAGATAATTTACCTATTTTTTCTCTAATTTATTTACCTATTTTTTTCTCTAGTTTATTTACCTATTTTTTTATTTACCTTTTTTTCTTTGATTTATTTAGCTATTTATCTCTATTTATACACCTATTTTTTCTCTAGATAATTTACCTATTTTTTCTCTATTTATTTTTCTATTTTTCTCTATTTATTTACCTCTTTTGTTTTCTCTATTTATTTACCTATTTTTCTCTAGTTATTTACCTATTTTTTCCTCTAATTTATTTACCTATTTTTTTATTTACCTTTTTTTCTTTGATTTATTTAGCTATTTATCTCTTTTTATACACCTATTTTTTCTCTATATAATTTACCTATTTTTCTCTATTTATTTTCCTATTTTTTCTCTATTTATTTACCTCTTTTGTTTTCTCTACTTGTTTACCTATTTTTCTCTGTTTATTTACCTATTTTTCCCTATTTTATTTACCTATTTTTCTCTGTTTATTTACCTATTTTTCTCTATATAGTTACCACTTTTTTCTCTAGTTATTTACGCATTTTTCTTTCTCATTTATTTACCTATATTTTTCTCTAATTTCATTACATATTTTTTTATTTACCTTTTTTTCTGTGATTTATTGAGCTATTTATCACTATTTATACACCTATTTTATCTCCAGTTAATTTACCTATTTTTTCTCTATTTATTTTACTATTTTTTCTCTATTTGTTTACCTCTTTTGTTTTCTCTACTTATTTACCTATTTTTCTCTGTTTATTTACCTATTTTTCCCTATTTTATTTACCTATTTTTCTCTATTTATTTACCTATTTTTCTCTATTTAGTTACCAATTTTTTCTCTAGTTATTTACGCATTTTTCTTTCTCATTTATTTACCTATATTTTTCTCTAATTTCATTACATATTTTTTTATTTACCTTTTTTTCTTTGATTTATGTAGCTATTTATCTATATTTATACACCTATTTTTTCTCTAGATAATTTACCTATTTTTTCTCTAATTTATTTACCTATTTTTTTCTCTAGTTTATTTACCTATTTTTTTATTTACCTTTTTTTCTTTGATTTATTTAGCTATTTATCTCTATTTATACACCTATTTTTTCTCTAGATAATTTACCTATTTTTTCTCTATTTATTTTTCTATTTTTCTCTATTTATTTACCTCTTTTGTTTTCTCTATTTATTTACCTATTTTTCTCTAGTTATTTACCTATTTTTTCCTCTAATTTATTTACCTAATTTTTTATTTACCTTTTTTTCTTTGATTTATTTAGCTATTTATCTCTTTTTATACACCTATTTTTTCTCTATATAATTTACCTATTTTTCTCTATTTATTTTCCTATTTTTTCTCTATTTATTTACCTCTTTTGTTTTCTCTACTTATTTACCTATTTTTCTCTGTTTATTTACCTATTTTTCCCTATTTTATTTACCTACTTTTCTCTATTTATTTACCTATTTTTCTCTATTTAGTTACCAATTTTTTCTCTAGTTATTTACGCATTTTTCTTTCTCATTAATTTACCTATATTTTTCTCTAATTTCATTACATATTTTTTTATTTACCTTTTTTTCTTTGATTTATTTAGCTATTTATCACTATTTATACACCTATTTTATCTCCAGTTAATTTACCTATTTTTCTCTATTTATTTTACTATTTTTTCTCTATTTGTTTACCTCTTTTGTTTTCTCTACTTATTTACCTATTTTTCTCTGTTTATTTACCTATTTTTCCCTATTTTATTTACCTATTTTTCTCTATTTATTTACCTATTTTTCTCTATTTAGTTACCAATTTTTTCTCTAGTTATTTACGCATTTTTCTTTCTCATTTATTTACCTATATTTTTCTCTAATTTCATTACATATTTTTTTATTTACCTTTTTTTCTTTGATTTATGTAGCTATTTATCTATATTTATACACCTATTTTTTCTCTAGATAATTTACCTATTTTTTCTCTAATTTATTTACCTATTTTTTTCTCTAGTTTATTTACCTATTTTTTTATTTACCTTTTTTTCTTTGATTTATTTAGCTATTTATCTCTATTTATACACCTATTTTTTCTCTAGATAATTTACCTATTTTTTCTCTATTTATTTTCCTATTTTTCTCTATTTATTTACCTCTTTTTTTTCTCTATTTATTTACCTATTTTTCTCTAGTTATTTACCTATTTTTTCCTCTAATTTATTTACCTAATTTTTTATTTACCTTTTTTTCTTTGATTTATTTAGCTATTTATCTCTTTTTATACACCTATTTTTTCTCTATATAATTTACCTATTTTTCTCTATTTATTTTCCTATTTTTTCTCTATTTATTTACCTCTTTTGTTTTCTCTACTTATTTACCTATTTTTCTCTGTTTATTTACCTATTTTTCCCTATTTTATTTACCTATTTTTCTCTGTTTATTTACCTATTTTTCTCTATTTAGTTACCAATTTTTTCTCTAGTTATTTACGCATTTTTCTTTCTCATTTATTTACCTATATTTTTCTCTAATTTCATTACATATTTTTTTATTTACCTTTTTTTCTTTGATTTATTTAGCTATTTATCACTATTTATACACCTATTTTATCTCCAGTTAATTTACCTATTTTTCTCTATTTATTTACCTATTTTTCTCTATTTAGTTACCTCTTTTGTTTTCTCTACTTATTTACCTATTTTTCTCTGTTTATTTACCTATTTTTCCCTATTTTATTTACCTATTTTTCTCTGTTTATTTACCTATTTTTCTCTATATAGTTACCAATTTTTTCTCTAGTTATTTACGCATTTTTCTTTCTCATTTATTTACCTATATTTTCCTCTAATTTCATTACATATTTTTTTATTTACCTTTTTTTCTTTGATTTATTTAGCTATTTATCTCTATTTATACACCTATTTTATCTCCAGATAATTTACCTATTTTTCTCTATTTATTTTACTATTTTTTCTCTATTTGTTTACCTCTTTTGTTTTCTCTACTTATTTACCTATTTTTCTCTATTTATTTACCTATTTTTCTCTATTTATTTACCTATTTTTTCTCTAGATATTTACCTATTTTTTCTCTCATTTATTTACCTATTTTTCTCTGTTTATTTACCTATTTTTTCCTTTAATTTCTTTACCTATTGTTTTATTTACCTTTTTTTCTTTGATTTATTTAGCTATTTATCTATATTTATACACCTATTTTTTCTCTAGATAATTTACCTATTTTTTCTCTAATTTATTTACCTATTTTTTTCTCTAGTTTATTTACCTATTTTTTTATTTACCTTTTTTTCTTTGATTTATTTAGCTATTTATCTCTATTTATACAACTATTTTTTCTCTAAATTATTTACCTATTTTTTCTCTATTTATTTTACTATTTTTCTCTATTTATTTACCTCTTTTGTTTTCTCTATTTATTTACCTATTTTTCTCTAGATAATTTACCTATTTTTTCTCTATTTATTTACCTATTTTTCTCTATTTATTTTCCAATTTTTTCTCCATTCATTTACTTTTATCTATTTATTTACCTCTTTCTTTCTCTAATTTATACACCTACATTTTCTCTATTTATTTACCTATTTTTCTCTATTTATTTACCTATTGTTTCTCTAGTCATTTACCTATATTTTCTCTCATTTATTTTCCTATTTTTTCTCTGTTTATTTACCTATTTTTCCTTTAATTTATTTACGTATTTTTTTATTTACCTTTTTTTCTTTGATTTATGTAGCTATTTATCTATATTTATACACCTATTTTTTCTCTAGATAATTTACCTATATTTTCTCTAATTTATTTACCTATTTTTTTCTCTAGTTATTTACGCATTTTTCTTTCTCATTTATTTACCTATATTTTTCTCTAATTTCATTACATATTTTTTTATTTACCTTTTTTTCTTTGATTTATTTAGCTATATATCTCTATTTATACACCTATTTTATCTCCAGTTAATTTACCTATTTTTTCTCTATTTATTTTACTATTTTTTCTCTATTTGTTTACCTCTTTTGTTTTCTCTACTTATTTACCTATTTTTCTCTGTTTATTTACCTATTTTTCCCTATTTTATTTACCTATTTCTTCTCTATTTATTTACCTATTTTACTCTATTTAGTTACCTCTTTTTTTCCTCTATTTATTTACCTATTTTTTCTCTAATTATTTACCTATTTTTTCTCTAGTTATTTACCTCTTTTTTCTGTATTTATTTACCTACTTTGTTTTCTGTACTTCATTACCTATTTTTCTCTATTTATACACCTATTTCTTCTCTACCTAATTTACCTATTTTTCTGTATTTATTTACCTATTTTTTCTCTATTTATTTACCTCTTTTGTTTTCTCTATTTATTTACCTATTTTTCTCTAGATAATTTACCTATTTTTTCTCTATTTATTTACCTATTTTTTCTCTATTTATTTTCCAATTTTTTCTCTATTCATTAACTTTTTTCTATTTATTTACATCTTCCCTTCTCTAATTTATACACCTATATTTTCTCTATTTATTTACGTATTTTTCTCTATTTATTTACCTATTGTTTCTCTAGTTATTTACCTATATTTTCTCTCATTTATTTTCCTATTTTTTCTCTGTTTAGTTACCTATTTTTTCCTCTAATTTATTTACCTATTTTTTCATTTACCTTTTTTCCTTTGGTTTATTTAGATATTTTTCTGTATTTATACACTGTTTTTCTCTAGTTTATTTACCTATTTTTTATCTATATATTTACCTATTTTTCTCTACTTATTTACCTCTTTTTTCTCTATTTATTTACCTATTTTTCTCTATTTATTAACCTCCTTTGTTTTCTCTATTTATTTACCTTTTTTTCCATCTATTTATTTACCTATTTTTTTTAATTAGCTATTTTTCTATATTTATTTACCTATTTTTCTCTAGTTATTTACCTATTGTTTCTCTGTTTATTTACCTATTTTTCCTTTAATTTATTTACGTATTTTTTTATTTACCTTTTTTCTTTGATTTATTTAGCTATTTATCTCTATTTATACACCTATTTTTTCTCTAGATAATTTACCTATTTTTTCTCTATTTATTTTCCTATTTTTCTCTATTTATTTACCTCTTTTGTTTTCTCTATTTATTTACCTATTTTTCTCTAGTTCTTTACCTATTTTTTCCTCTAATTTATTTACCTATTTTTTTATTTACCTTTTTTTCTTTGATTTATTTAGCTATTTATCTCTATTTATACACCTATTTTTCTCTATATAATTTACCTATTTTTCTCTATTTATTTTCCTATTTTTTCTCTATTTATTTACCTCTTTTGTTTTCTCTACTTATTTACCTATTTTTCTCTGTTTATTTACCTATTTTTCCCTATTTTATTTACCTATTTTTCTCTATTTATTTACCTATTTTTCTCTATTTAGTTACCAATTTTTTCTCTAGTTATTTACGCATTTTTCTTTCTCATTTATTTACCTATATTTTTCTCTAATTTCATTACATATTTTTTTATTTACCTTTTTTTCTTTGATTTATTTAG
Organism: Andrena cerasifolii; assembly: GCF_050908995.1. NCBI lineage: Eukaryota > Metazoa > Arthropoda > Insecta > Hymenoptera > Andrenidae > Andrena > Andrena cerasifolii. Next base: position 11,156 of record NW_027486888.1, on the reverse strand, counting down.
CTATATATCTCTATTTATACACCTATTTTATCTCCAGTTAATTTACCTAATTTTTCTCTATTTATTTTACTATTTTTCTCTATTTAGTTACCTCTTCTTATCCTCTATTTATTTACCAATTTTTTCTCTAGTTATTTACCCATTTTTCTTTCTCATTTATTTACCTATTTTTTCCTCAAATTTCTTTACCTATTTTTTTATTTACCTTTTTTTCTTTGATTTATTTAGCTATATATCTCTATGTATACATCGATTTTTTCTCCAGATAATTTACCTATTTTTTCTCTATTTATTTTCCTATTTTTTCTCTATTTGTTTACCTCTTTGGTTTTCTCTACTTATTTACCTATTTTTCTGTGTTTATTTACCTATTTTTCCCTATTTTATTTACCTATTTTCTCTCTATTTATTTACCTATTTTTCTCTATTTAGTTACCTCTTTTTTTCCTCTATTTATTTACCAATTTTTTCTCTAGTTATTTACCCAGTTTCTTTCTCATTTATTTACTTATTTTTTCCTCTAATTTCTTCACCTATTTTTTTATTTACCTTTTTTTCTATGATTTATTTAGCTATATATCTCTATGTATACATCGATTTTTTCTCCAGATAATTTACCTATTTGTCTCTATTTATTTTCCTATTTTTTCTCTATTTATTTACCTCTTTTGTTTTCTCTACTTATTTACCTATTTTCTCTGTTTATTTACCTATTTTTCCCTATTTTATATACCTATTTTTCGCTATTTATTTACCTATTTTTCTCTATTTATTTACCTCTTTTGTTTTCTCTATTTATTTACCTATTTTTCTCTAGTTATTTACCTATTTTTTCCTCTAATTTATTTACCTATTTTTTTATTTACCTTTTTTTCTTTGATTTATTTAGCTATTTATCTCTATTTATACACCTATTTTTTCTCTATATAATTTACCTATTTGTCTCTATTTATTTTCCTATTTTTTCTCTATTTATTTACCTCTTTTGTTTTCTCTACTTATTTACCTATTTTCTCTGTTTATTTACCTATTTTTCCCTATTTTATATACGTATTTTTCTCTATTTATTTACCTATTTTTCTCTATTTAGTTACCTCTTTTTTTCCTCTATTTATTTACCAATTTTTTCTCTAGTTATTTACCCAGTTTCTTTCTCATTTAATTACTTATTTTTTCCTCTAATTTCTTCACCTATTTTTTTATTTACCTTTTTTTCTATGATTTATTTAGCTATATATCTCTATGTATACATCGATTTTTTCTCCAGATAATTTACCTATTTGTCTCTATTTATTTTCCTATTTTTTCTCTATTTATTTACCTCTTTTGTTTTCTCTACTTATTTACCTATTTTCTCTGTTTATTTACCTATTTTTCCCTATTTTATATACCTATTTTTCGCTATTTATTTACCTATTTTTCTCTATTTATTTACCTCTTTTGTTTTCTCTATTTATTTACCTATTTTTCTCTAGTTATTTACCTATTTTTTCCTCTAATTTATTTACCTATTTTTTTATTTACCTTTTTTTCTTTGATTTATTTAGCTATTTATCTCTATTTATACACCTATTTTTTCTCTATATAATTTACCTATTTGTCTCTATTTATTTTCCTATTTTTTCTCTATTTATTTACCTCTTTTGTTTTCTCTACTTATTTACCTATTTTCTCTGTTTATTTACCTATTTTTCCCTATTTTATATACGTATTTTTCTCTATTTATTTACCTATTTTTCTCTATTTAGTTACCAATTTTTTCTCTAGTTATTTACGCATTTTTCTTTCTCATTTATTTACCTATATTTTCCTCTAATTTCATTACATATTTTTTTATTTACCTTTTTTTCTTTGATTTATTTAGCTATTTATCTCTATTTATACACCTATTTTATCTCCAGATAATTTACCTATTTTTCTCTATTTATTTTACTATTTTTTCTCTATTTGTTTACCTCTTTTGTTTTCTCTACTTATTTACCTATTTTTCTCTGTTTATTTACCTATTTTTCTCTATTTATTTACCTATTTTTCTCTATTTATTTACCTATTTTTTCTCTAGATATTTACCTATTTTTTCTCTCATTTATTTACCTATTTTTTCTCTGTTTATTTACCTATTTTTTCCTTTAATTTCTTTACCTATTGTTTTATTTACCTTTTTTTCTTTGATTTATTTAGCTATTTATCTATATTTATACACCTATTTTTTCTCTAGATAATTTACCTATTTTTTCTCTAATTTATTTACCTATTTTTTTCTCTAGTTTATTTACCTTTTTTTCTTTGATTTATTTAGTTATTTATCTCTATTTATACAACTATTTTTTCTCTAAATTATTTACCTACTTTTTCTCTATTTATGTTACTATTTTTTCTCTATTTATTTACCTCTTTTGTTTTCTCTATTTATTTACCTATTTTTCTCTAGATAATTTACCTATTTTTTCTCTATTTATTTACCTATTTTTTCTCTATTTATTTTCCAATTTTTTCTCCATTTATTTACTTTTTTCTATTTATTTACTTCTTTCTTTCTCTAATTTATACACCTATATTTTCTCTATTTATACACCTATATTTTTCTCTATTTATTTACCTATTTTTCTCTATTTATTTACCTATTGTTTCTCTAGTCATTTACCTATATTTTCTCTCATTTATTTTCCTATTTTTTCTCTGTTTATTTACCTATTTTTCCTTTAATTTATTTACGTATTTTTTATTTACCTTTTTTTCTTTGATTTATGTAGCTATTTATCTATATTTATACACTTATTTTTTCTCTAGATAATTTACCTATTTTTTCTCTAATTTATTTACCTATTTTTTTCTCTAGTTTATTTACCTATTTTTTTATTTACCTTTTTTTCTTTGATTTATTTAGCTATTTGTCTCTATTTATACACCTATTTTTTCTCTAGATAATTTACCTATTTTTTCTCTATTTATTTTCCTATTTTTCTCTATTTATTTACCTCTTTTGTTTTCTCTATTTATTTACCTATTTTTCTCTAGTTATTTACCTATTTTTTCCTCTAATTTATTTACCTATTTTTTTATTTACCTTTTTTTTCTTTGATTTATTTAGCTATTTATCTCTATTTATACACCTATTTTTTCTCTATATAATTTACCTATTTTTCTCTATTTATTTTCCTATTTTTTCTCTATTTATTTACCTCTTTTGTTTTCTCTACTTATTTACCTATTTTTCTCTGTTTATTTACCTATTTTTCCCTATTTTATTTACCTATTTTTCTCTGTTTATTTACCTATTTTTCTCTATATAGTTACCAATTTTTTCTCTAGTTATTTACGCATTTTTCTTTCTCATTTATTTACCTATATTTTCCTCTAATTTCATTACATATTTTTTTATTTACCTTTTTTTCTTTGATTTATTTAGCTATTTATCTCTATTTATACACCTATTTTATCTCCAGATAATTTACCTATTTTTCTCTATTTATTTTACTATTTTTTCTCTATTTGTTTACCTCTTTTGTTTTCTCTACTTATTTACCTATTTTTCTCTATTTATTTACCTATTTTTCTCTATTTATTTACCTATTTTTTCTCTAGATATTTACCTATTTTTTCTCTCATTTATTTACCTATTTTTCTCTGTTTATTTACCTATTTTTTCCTTTAATTTCTTTACCTATTGTTTTATTTACCTTTTTTTCTTTGATTTATTTAGCTATTTATCTATATTTATACACCTATTTTTTCTCTAGATAATTTACCTATTTTTTCTCTAATTTATTTACCTATTTTTTTCTCTAGTTTATTTACCTATTTTTTTATTTACCTTCTTTTCTTTGATTTATTTAGCTATTTATCTCTATTTATACAACTATTTTTTCTCTAAATTATTTACCTATTTTTTCTCTATTTATTTTACTATTTTTCTCTATTTATTTACCTCTTTTGTTTTCTCTATTTATTTACCTATTTTTCTCTAGATAATTTACCTATTTTTTCTCTATTTATTTACCTATTTTTCTCTATTTATTTTCCAATTTTTTCTCCATTCATTTACTTTTTTCTATTTATTTACCTCTTTCTTTCTCTAATTTATACACCTACATTTTCTCTATTTATTTACCTATTTTTCTCTATTTATTTACCTATTGTTTCTCTAGTCATTTACCTATATTTTCTCTCATTTATTTTCCTATTTTTTCTCTGTTTATTTACCTATTTTTCCTTTAATTTATTTACGTATTTTTTTATTTACCTTTTTTTCTTTGATTTATGTAGCTATTTATCTATATTTATACACCTATTTTTTCTCTAGATAATTTACCTATATTTTCTCTAATTTATTTACCTATTTTTTTCTCTAGTTATTTACGCATTTTTCTTTCTCATTTATTTACCTATATTTTTCTCTAATTTCATTACATATTTTTTTATTTACCTTTTTTTCTTTGATTTATTTAGCTATATATCTCTATTTATACACCTATTTTATCTCCAGTTAATTTACCTATTTTTTCTCTATTTATTTTACTATTTTTTCTCTATTTGTTTACCTCTTTTGTTTTCTCTACTTATTTACCTATTTTTCTCTGTTTATTTACCTATTTTTCCCTATTTTATTTACCTATTTTTTCTCTATTTATTTACCTATTTTACTCTATTTAGTTACCTCTTTTTTTCCTCTATTTATTTACCTATTTTTCTCTAATTATTTACCTATTTTTTCTCTAGTTATTTACCTCTTTTTTCTGTATTTATTTACCTACTTTGTTTTCTGTACTTCATTACCTATTTTTCTCTATTTATACACCTATTTCATCTCTACCTAATTTACCTATTTTTCTGTATTTATTTACCTATTTTTTCTCTATTTATTTACCTCTTTTGTTTTCTCTATTTATTTACCTCTTTTTCTCTAGATAATTTACCTATTTTTTCTCTATTTATTTACCTATTTTTTCTCTATTTATTTTCCAATTTTTTCTCTATTCATTAACTTTTTTCTATTTATTTACATCTTCCCTTCTCTAATTTATACACCTATATTTTCTCTATTTATTTACGTATTTTTCTCTATTTATTTACCTATTGTTTCTCTAGTTATTTACCTATATTTTCTCTCATTTATTTTCCTATTTTTTCTCTGTTTAGTTACCTATTTTTTCCTCTAATTTATTTACCTATTTTTTCATTTACCTTTTTTCCTTTGGTTTATTTAGATATTTTTCTGTATTTATACACTGTTTTTCTCTAGTTTATTTACCTATTTTTTATCTATATATTTACCTATTTTTCTCTACTTATTTACCTCTTTTTTCTCTATTTATTTACCTATTTTTCTCTATTTATTAACCTCCTTTGTTTTCTCTATTTATTTACCTTTTTTTCCATCTATTTATTTACCTATTTTTTTTAATTAGCTATTTTTCTATATTTATTTACCTATTTTTCTCTAGTTAGTTACCTATTGTTTCTCTGTTTATTTACCTATTTTTCCTTTAATTTATTTACCTATTTTTTTATTTACCTTTTTTTCTTTGATTTATTTAACTATTTATCTCTATTTATACACCTATTTCTTCTCTAGTTTATTTACCTCTTTTTTCTGTATTTATTTACCTACTTTGTTTTCTCTACTTCATTAACTATTTTTCTCTGTTTATTTACCTATTTTTTCCTCAAATTTATATACCAATTTTTTTATTTATCTTTTTTCCTTTGGTTTATTTACCTATTTTTCTCTATTTATAAACCTATTTTTTCTCTACCTAATTTACCTATTTTTCTGTATTTATTTGCCTATTTTTTTCTCTATTTATTTACCTCTTTTGTTTTCTCTATTTATTTACCTATTTTTCTCTAGATAATTTACCTATTTTTTCTCTATTCATTTACTTTTTTCTATTTATTTACCTCTTTCTTTCTCTAATTTATACACCTATATTTTCTCTATTTATTTACCTATTTTTCTCTATTTATTTACCTATTGTTTCTCTAGTCACTTACCTATATTTTCTCTCATTTATTTTCCTATTTTTTCTCTGTTTATTTACCTATTTTTCGTTTAATTTATTTACGTATTTTTTTATTTACCTTTTTTTCTTTGATTTATGTAGCTATTTATCTATATTTATACACCTATTTTTTCTCTAGATAATTTACCTATTTTTTCTCTAATTTATTTACCTATTTTTTCTCTAGTTTATTTACCTATTTTTTTATTTACCTTTTTTTCTTTGATTTATTTAGCTATTTATCTCTATTTATACACCTATTTTTTCTCTAGATAATTTACCTATTTTTCTCTATTTATTTTCCTATTTTTCTCTATTTATTTACCTCTTTTGTTTTCTCTATTTATTTACCTATTTTTCTCTAGTTATTTACCTACTTTTTCCTCTAATTTATTTACCTATTTTTTTATTTACCTTTTTTCCCTTGATTTATTTAGCTATTTATCTCTATTTATACACCTATTTTTTCTCTAGATAATATACCTATTTTTTCTCTATTTATTTTCCTATTTTTCTCTATTTATTTACCTCTTTTGTTTTCTCTATTTATTTACCTATTTTTCTCTAGTTATTTACCTATTTTTTCCTCTAATTTATTTACCTATTTTTTTATTTACCTTTTTTCCCTTGATTTATTTAGCTACTTTTCTCTATTTATACACCTACTTTTTCCCTAGTTTATTTACCTATTTTTATCTATTTATTTGCCTATTTTTTTCTCTATTTATTTTCCTATTTTTCTCTATTTATTTACCTCTTTTGTTTTCTCTATTTATTTACCTCTTTTGTTTTCTCTATTTATTTACCTATTTTTCTCTAGTAATTTACCTATTTTTTCCTCTAATTTCTTCACCTATTTTTTTATTTACCTTTTTTTCTATGATTTATTTAGCTATATATCTCTATGTATACATCGATTTTTTCTCCAGATAATTTACCTATTTGTCTCTATTTATTTTCCTATTTTTTCTCTATTTATTTACCTCTTTTGTTTTCTCTACTTATTTACCTATTTTTCTCTGTTTATTTACCTATTTTTCCCTATTTTATTTACCTATTTTTCTCTATTTATTTACCTATTTTTCTCTATTTAGTTACCAATTTTTTCTCTAGTTATTTACGCATTTTTCTTTCTCATTTATTTACCTATATTTTCCTCTAATTTCATTACATATTTTTTTATTTACATTTTTTTCTTTGATTTATTTAGCTATTTATCTCTATTTATACACCTATTTTATCTCCAGATAATTTACCTATTTTTCTCTATTTATTTTCCTATTTTTTCTCTATTTATTTACCTCTTTTGTTTTCTCTACTTATTTACCTATTTTTCTCTATTTATTTACCTATTTTTCTCTATTTATTTACCTATTTTTTCTCTAGATATATACCTATTTTTTCTCTCATTTATTTACCTATTTTTCTCTGTTTATTTACCTATTTTTTCCTTTAATTTCTTTACCTATTGTTTTATTTACCTTTTTTCTTTGATTTATTTAGCTATTTATCTATATTTATACACCTATTTTTTCTCTAGATAATTTACCTATTTTTTCTCTAATTTATTTACCTATTTTTTTCTCTAGTTTATTTACCTATTTTTTTATTTCCCTTTTTTTCTTTGATTCATTTAGCTATTTATCTCTATTTATACAACTATTTTTTCTCTAAATTATTTACCTATTTTTTCTCTATTTATTTGACTATTTTTCTCTATTTATTTACCTCTTTTGTTTTCTCTATTTATTTACCTATTTTTCTCTATTTATTTACCTATTGTTTCTCTAGTCATTTACCTATATTTTCTCTCATTTATTTTCCTATTTTTCTCTGTTTATTTACCTATTTTTCCTTTAATTTATTTACGTATTTTTTTATTTACCTTTTTTTCTTTGATTTATGTAGCTATTTATCTATATTTATACACCTATTTTTTCTCTAGATAATTTACCTATTTTTTCTCTAATTTATTTACCTATTTTTTTCTCTAGTTTATTTACCTATTTTTTTATTTACCTTTTTTTCTTTGATTTATTTAGCTATTTATCTCTATTTATACACCTATTTTTTCTCTAGATAATTTACCTATTTTTTCTCTATTTATTTTCCTATTTTTCTCTATTTATTTACCTCTTTTGTTTTCTCTATTTATACACCTATATTTTCTCTATTTATTTACCTATTTTTCTCTATTTATTTACCTATTGTTTCTCTAGTCATTTACCTATATTTTCTCTCATTTATTTTCCTATTTTTTCTCTGTTTATTTACCTATTTTTCCTTTAATTTATTTACGTATTTTTTATTTACCTTTTTTTCTTTGATTTATGTAGCTATTTATCTATATTTATACACTTATTTTTTCTCTAGATAATTTACCTATTTTTTCTCTAATTTATTTACCTATTTTTTTCTCTAGTTTATTTACCTATTTTTTTATTTACCTTTTTTTCTTTGATTTATTTAGCTATTTGTCTCTATTTATACACCTATTTTTTCTCTAGATAATTTACCTATTTTTTCTCTATTTATTTTCCTATTTTTCTCTATTTATTTACCTCTTTTGTTTTCTCTATTTATTTACCTATTTTTCTCTAGTTATTTACCTATTTTTTCCTCTAATTTATTTACCTATTTTTTTCTCTAGTTTATTTACCTATTTTTTTATTTACCTTCTTTTCTTTGATTTATTTAGCTATTTATCTCTATTTATACAACTATTTTTTCTCTAAATTATTTACCTATTTTTTCTCTATTTATTTTACTATTTTTCTCTATTTATTTACCTCTTTTGTTTTCTCTATTTATTTACCTATTTTTCTCTAGATAATTTACCTATTTTTTCTCTATTTATTTACCTATTTTTCTCTATTTATTTTCCAATTTTTTCTCCATTCATTTACTTTTTTCTATTTATTTACCTCTTTCTTTCTCTAATTTATACACCTACATTTTCTCTATTTATTTACCTATTTTTCTCTATTTATTTACCTATTGTTTCTCTAGTCATTTACCTATATTTTCTCTCATTTATTTTCCTATTTTTTCTCTGTTTATTTACCTATTTTTCCTTTAATTTATTTACGTATTTTTTTATTTACCTTTTTTTCTTTGATTTATGTAGCTATTTATCTATATTTATACACCTATTTTTTCTCTAGATAATTTACCTATATTTTCTCTAATTTATTTACCTATTTTTTTCTCTAGTTATTTACGCATTTTTCTTTCTCATTTATTTACCTATATTTTTCTCTAATTTCATTACATATTTTTTTATTTACCTTTTTTTCTTTGATTTATTTAGCTATATATCTCTATTTATACACCTATTTTATCTCCAGTTAATTTACCTATTTTTTCTCTATTTATTTTACTATTTTTTCTCTATTTGTTTACCTCTTTTGTTTTCTCTACTTATTTACCTATTTTTCTCTGTTTATTTACCTATTTTTCCCTATTTTATTTACCTATTTTTTCTCTATTTATTTACCTATTTTACTCTATTTAGTTACCTCTTTTTTTCCTCTATTTATTTACCTATTTTTCTCTAATTATTTACCTATTTTTTCTCTAGTTATTTACCTCTTTTTTCTGTATTTATTTACCTACTTTGTTTTCTGTACTTCATTACCTATTTTTCTCTATTTATACACCTATTTCATCTCTACCTAATTTACCTATTTTTCTGTATTTATTTACCTATTTTTTCTCTATTTATTTACCTCTTTTGTTTTCTCTATTTATTTACCTCTTTTTCTCTAGATAATTTACCTATTTTTTCTCTATTTATTTACCTATTTTTTCTCTATTTATTTTCCAATTTTTTCTCTATTCATTAACTTTTTTCTATTTATTTACATCTTCCCTTCTCTAATTTATACACCTATATTTTCTCTATTTATTTACGTATTTTTCTCTATTTATTTACCTATTGTTTCTCTAGTTATTTACCTATATTTTCTCTCATTTATTTTCCTATTTTTTCTCTGTTTAGTTACCTATTTTTTCCTCTAATTTATTTACCTATTTTTTCATTTACCTTTTTTCCTTTGGTTTATTTAGATATTTTTCTGTATTTATACACTGTTTTTCTCTAGTTTATTTACCTATTTTTTATCTATATATTTACCTATTTTTCTCTACTTATTTACCTCTTTTTTCTCTATTTATTTACCTATTTTTCTCTATTTATTAACCTCCTTTGTTTTCTCTATTTATTTACCTTTTTTTCCATCTATTTATTTACCTATTTTTTTTAATTAGCTATTTTTCTATATTTATTTACCTATTTTTCTCTAGTTAGTTACCTATTGTTTCTCTGTTTATTTACCTATTTTTCCTTTAATTTATTTACCTATTTTTTTATTTACCTTTTTTTCTTTGATTTATTTAACTATTTATCTCTATTTATACACCTATTTCTTCTCTAGTTTATTTACCTCTTTTTTCTGTATTTATTTACCTACTTTGTTTTCTCTACTTCATTAACTATTTTTCTCTGTTTATTTACCTATTTTTTCCTCAAATTTATATACCAATTTTTTTATTTATCTTTTTTCCTTTGGTTTATTTACCTATTTTTCTCTATTTATAAACCTATTTTTTCTCTACCTAATTTACCTATTTTTCTGTATTTATTTGCCTATTTTTTTCTCTATTTATTTACCTCTTTTGTTTTCTCTATTTATTTACCTATTTTTCTCTAGATAATTTACCTATTTTTTCTCTATTCATTTACTTTTTTCTATTTATTTACCTCTTTCTTTCTCTAATTTATACACCTATATTTTCTCTATTTATTTACCTATTTTTCTCTATTTATTTACCTATTGTTTCTCTAGTCACTTACCTATATTTTCTCTCATTTATTTTCCTATTTTTTCTCTGTTTATTTACCTATTTTTCGTTTAATTTATTTACGTATTTTTTTATTTACCTTTTTTTCTTTGATTTATGTAGCTATTTATCTATATTTATACACCTATTTTTTCTCTAGATAATTTACCTATTTTTTCTCTAATTTATTTACCTATTTTTTCTCTAGTTTATTTACCTATTTTTTTATTTACCTTTTTTTCTTTGATTTATTTAGCTATTTATCTCTATTTATACACCTATTTTTTCTCTAGATAATTTACCTATTTTTCT
>NW_027486887.1:0-2500 GCF_050908995.1 Andrena cerasifolii | reverse complement strand
ACCGACTGACCGACTGACCGACCAACTGACCGACTGACCGACCGACCGACCGACCGACTGACCGACTGACCGACCGACCGACCGACGGACTGACTGACCGACTGACCGACTGACCGACCGACCGACCGAACGACCGACCGAACGACCGACCGACCGACCGACCGACCGACGGACTGGCTGACCGACTGACCGACTGACTGACTGACGGACTGACCGACCGACCGACCGACTGACTGACCGACTGACCGACTGACCGACCGACCGACCGACCGACCGACCGACCGACCGACCGACCGTCCGTCCGACCGACGGACTGACGGACCGACTGACCGACTGACCGACCGACCGACCGACCGACCGACCGAACGACCAACCGACCGACCGACCGACCGACCGACCGACCGACCGACCGACGGACTGACTGACCGACGGACCGACCGACCGAACGACCGACCGACCGACCGAACGACCGACCGACCGACCGACCGACGGACTGACTGACCGACTGAACGACTGACCGACCGACCGACCGACCGACCGACGGACCGACGGACTGACTGACCGACTGACCGACTGACCGACCGACCGACCGAACGACTGACCGAACGACCGACCGACCGACCGACCGACTGACCGACTGACCGACCGACCGACCGAACGACCGACCGAACGACCGACTGACCGACCGACCGGCCGACCGACCGACCGACCGACCGACGGACTGACTGATCGACTGACCGACCGACCGACCGACGGACTGACTGACCGACTGAACGACTAACCGACCGACCGACCGACCGACCGACCGACCGACCGACCGACCGTCCGTCCGACCGACGGACTGACGGACCGACTGACCGACTGACCGACCGACCGACCGACCGACCGACCGAACGACCGACCGACCGACCGAACGACCGACCGACCGACCGACCGACGGACTGACTGACCGACTGAACGACTGACCGACCGACCGACCGACCGACCGACGGACCGACGGACTGACTGACCGACTGACCGACTGACCGACCGACCGACCGAACGACTGACCGAACGACCGACCGACCGACGGACCGACTGACCGACTGACCGACCGATCGACCGAACGACCGACCGAACGACCGACCGACCGACCGAACGACCGACCGACCGACCGACCGACGGACTGACTGACCGACTGACCGACCGACCGGCCGACCGACCGACCGACCGACCGACGGACTGACTGATCGACTGACCGACTGACCGACCGACCGACCGACCGACCGACCGACGGACTGACTGATCGACTGACCGACTGACCGACCGACCGACCGAACGACCGACCGAACGACCGACCGACCGACCGACCGACCGACGGACTGACTGACCGACTGACCGACTGACCGACCAACTGACCGACTGACCGACCGACCGACCGACCGACTGACCGACTGACCGACCGACCGACCGACGGACTGACTGACCGACTGACCGACCGACCGACCGAACGACCGACCGAACGACCGACCGACCGACCGACCGACCGACGGACTGACTGACCGACTGACCGACTGACCGACTGAACGACTTACCGACCGACGGACCGACTGACCGACTGACCGACTGACCGACTGACCGACCGACCGGTCGACCAACCGACCGACCGACAGACCGACCGACGGACTGACTGACCGACTGACCGACTGACCGACTGACCGACTGACCGACCGACCGGTCGACCAACCGACCGACCGACAGACCGACCGACCGACCGACCGTCCGTCCGACCGACGGACTGACGGACCGACTGACCGACCGACCGACCGACGGACTGACTGATCGACTGACCGACTGACCGACCGACCGACCGAACGACCGACCGAACGACCGACCGACCGACCGACCGACCGACGGACTGGCTGACCGACTGACCGACTGACCGACTGACCGACTGACCGACCGACCGACCGAACGACTGACCGAACGACCGACCGACCGACGGACCGACTGACCGACTGACCGACCGACCGACCGAACGACCGACCGAACGACCGACTGACCGACCGACCGGCCGACCGACCGACCGACCGACCGACGGACTGACTGATCGACTGACCGACTGACCGACCGACCGACCGACCGACGGACTGACTGATCGACTGACCGACTGACCGACCGACCGAACGACCGACCGAACGACCGACCGACCGACCGACCGACCGACGGACTGACTGACCGACTGACCGACTGACCGACCAACTGACCGACTGACCGACCGACCGACCGACCGACAGACCGACTGACCGACCGACCGACCGACGGACTGACTGACCGACTGACCGACCGACCGGCCGACCGACCGACCGACCGACCGACGGACTGACTGATCGACTGACCGACTGACCGACCGACCGACCGACCGACCGACGGACCGACCGACCGACCGACCGACCGACCGACCGACCGACGGACTGACTGACCGACTGACCGACTGACCGACTGACCGACAGACCGGCCG
>NW_027486886.1:0-19304 GCF_050908995.1 Andrena cerasifolii | reverse complement strand
AAAGAAAGAAACAAAGAAACAAACGAACCAACGAACCAACGAACCAACGAACCAACGAACCAACGAACCAACGAACCAACGAACCAACGAACCAACGAACCAACGAACCAACGAACCAACGAACCAACGAACCAACGAACCAACGAACCAACGAACCAGCGAACAAACGAACAAACGAACCAACGAACCAACGAACAAACGAACAAACGAACAAACGAACAAACGAACAAACGAACCAACGAACCAACGAACCAACGAACCAACGAACCAACGAACCAAAGAACCAACGAACCAACGCACCAGCGAACCAACGAACCAACGAACCAACGAACCAACGAACCAACGAACCAACGAACCAACGAACCAACGAACCAACGAACCAACGAACCAACGAACCAACGAACAAACGAACCAACGAACCAACGAACCAACGAACCAACGAACCAACGAACCAACGAACCAACGAACCAACGAACCAACGAACCAACGAACCAACGAACCAACGAACCAACGAACCAACGAACCAACGAACCAACGAACCAACGAACCAACGAACCTACGAACCAACGAACCAACGAACCAACGAACCAACGAACCAACGAACCAACGAACCAATGAACCAACGAACCAACGAACCAACGAACCAACGAACCAACGAACCAACGAACCAACGAACCAACGAACCAACGAACCAACGAACCAACGAACCAACGAACCAACGAACCAACGAACCGACGAACCACCGAACCAACGAACCAACGAACCAACGAACCAACGAACCACCGAACCAACGAACCAACGAACCAACGAACCAACGAACCAGCGAAGAAACGAACAAACGAACCAACGAACAAACGAACAAAGAAAGAAAGAAACAAAGAAACAAACGAACCAACGAACCAACGAACCAACGAACCAACGAACCAACGAACCAACGAACCAACGAACCAACGAACCAACGAACCAACGAACCAACGAACCAACGAACCAACGAACCAACGAACCAACGAACCAACGAACCAACGAACCAACGAACCAACGAATCAACGAACAAACGAACAAACGAACAAAGAAAGAAAGAAACAAAGAAGCAAACGAACCAACGAACCAACGAACCAACGAACCAACGAACCAACGAACCAACGAACCAACGAATTAACGAACCAACGAACCAACGATCCAACGAACCAACGAACCAACGAACCAACGAACCAACGAACCAACGAACCAACGAACCAACGAACCAACGAACCAACGAACCACCGAACCAACGAACCAACGAACCAACGAACCAACGAACCAACGAACCAACGAACCAACGACCCAACGACCCAACGACCCAACGAACCAACGAACCAACGAACCAACGAACCAACGAACCAACGAACCAACGAACCAACGAACCAACGAACCAACGAACCAACGAACCAACGAACCAACGAACCAACGAACCAACGAACCAACGAACCAACGAACCAACGAACCAACGAACCAACGAACCAACGAACCAACGAACCAACGACCCAACGACCCAACGACCCACCGACCCAACTAACCAACGAACCACCGAACCACCGAACCACCGAACCACCGAACCAACGAACCAACGAACCAACGAACCAACGAACCAACGAACCAACGAACCAACGAACCAACGAACCAACGAACCAACGAACCAACGAACCAACGAACCAACGAACCAACGAACCAACGACCCAACGAACCAACGAACCACCGAACCAACGAACCAACGAACCAACGAACCAACGAACCAACGAACCAACGAACCAACGAACCAACGAACCAACGAACCAACGAACCAACGAACCAACGAACCAACGAACCAACGAACCAACGAACCAACGAACCAACGAATCAACGAACCAACGAACCAACGAACCAACGAACCAACGAACCAACGAACCAACGAACCAACGAACCAACGAACCAACGAACCAACGAACCAACGAACCAACGAACCAACGAACCAACGAACCAACGAACCAACGAACCAACGAACCTGCGAACAAACGAACAAACGAACAAACTAGCAAACGAACAAACGAACAAACGAACAAACGAACAAAGAAAGAAAGAAACAAAGAAACAAAGGAACCAACGAACCAACGAACCAACGAACCAACGAAAGTAGTAAGACAAGGGGGATTCTAATTCAAATTTGAGTTTCAAGGTCATGATCATGACCTTGAAACTCAAATTTTCAAATTTGTTTTTTGTCGGCGGGCTGGCGGCGGATGACGTCATAGAGATGGCGGAGTGGTGGGGGTATCATCGAGGAGGAGGAGGAGGAGGAACCGCGGGGTGACGGTGCGGGGGTATCATCGAGGAGGAGGAGGAGGAGGAACCGCGGGGTGACGGTGCGCTACTCTGGAGCGTGGTACAGACTGTCGGTAAGGAAGGTGCTACTCTGGAGCGTGGTACAACAGACTGTCGGTAAGGAAGGAAATATTAATTTTATGATATTAATATAAATGAAAAAACTTCTCGGGGCGACGGGGCTCGAACCCAAGACCTCCGCGGTACGAGTCAGCCGCCTAACCAACTCCCCCAAACGCCGTCTCTGACATTAGTCTTTTCCGAATGGTACATATAGCGAAACCAACGGAGCGTCACATATGTGACACGCACACACACACACAACACACACACACACACACACAACGTCGACTTATAATAATTTATTTTTATGAGAAATTTTATCAGAAATTGTTTCGAACGATGTCGGGAAAGATCGGCGTTTCTCGACACCGCGTCTTTAGAATACCATTGTAAAATAAAAAATTATTGTATTTATTAACTCGTTCTTATAAATAGCGGAATTATTGCATAAAAATAAAATAAAATTCTTTGCATATGTATAGAAATTATTATATTTATTAACTCGATCTAATAAAATAGTGGAATTATGTAAAATAAAATTGCTCACACATATAAGAATTATGCAGCGTCAACAAATCTTAAAAAATAGGCCGTGGGAGGAGGAACACGGGTAAATAAAATTGAGAAATAATATACGTTTAAAAAATATATATATATTGTTACAAATAATATAGAATATAATAATAATAAATAATAGAATATAAAAAAGAATATATAAATATAAAAAAGAATATAATATAAAAAAAAGAATATATAAATATAAAAAAAAGAATATATAAATATAAAAAAGAATATAATATAAAAAAAGAATATATAAATATAAAAAAGAATATAATATAAAAAAAGAATATAATATAAAAAAGAATATAATATAAAAAAGAATATAATATAAAAAAGAATATAATATAAAAAAGAATATAATATAAAAAAGAATATATAAAAAAAGAAAAAAAGAAGAATATAAAATACAATTAAATAATAATAAATATAAATAAAAAAAAGAATATAAATATAAATATAAAAAAAAAAATAAATAAATCTAGTGCGGGGACCGCGGTGGTGATGGCGATGACGATGGTGATGGTGATGGCGATGGGGATGGTGATCGCCGCTGCCGCAGCCTAACCACCCTCGTGGGGCCCGCCGCATTCTCCTCAGCCAGCGCCGGTGCCTCCCCCACCACCCGCGCATTCATCATGTAATATAAATTCTAGAACACACAAAAAATTGATATTATATTTATACAAAACATATTAAATATCAAAAAAAAATGCAAAGTATTACATACTTGCAGCGGGGGTGAAGGTGGTGGCGACGGCGACGGTGATGGCTGAGGAGAGCCCCAATCCGGGGACCACACCCTCGGCGACGGGGGTGACGGTGGTGGCGATGGCGGTCCGGGGGGTGACGAGGGTGGTGACTTCTGGAACATAGAAACCCGCGATATAATATTTATACAAACGTCTGATTTTAATCTCACACGATTTCAAAGGTTAAACGCAATAAATGTTAAAAAAAATTCTGTTAAGTACATACCTCTGCGCTGCCTCGACACTCGGGGGCTATTCTCCACGATCCCATTTCTTTTCGCAAGAAAAATGTCACTCAGAAAGAAATATCGAGGTTGCGACGACTCGATTTGAATGCAACTGGTCTCGACGCATCTCCTGGCTCTTGCATGTCAAAACCCCCTCCTATCATGAAATCGAGAAATGCATAGCTTTGCAAAGTAGGATGCCTTTGTTCTTCACCATCTTCATCACAGGCCACCTGCATTTTCGATGACCATCCTCCTCCATGTACTTATCTTCTTCTTCACTGAGCGTCCTCTCCTTATTCACTCGCATCTTCTTTCCCTTCTTCTTTGCACACATCATTCGACTAGATCACACCACTTTCAACGTGAATCGAACGGGTATTGAACGGTTTTGAACGGCTTTCAACGTATACCGAACGGGTATCGAAAGGGTACCGGACGGTTATCGAACGGGTATTGAACGGGTTTTGAACGGCTTTCAACGTGAATCGAACGGGTACTGAACGGCTTTCAACGTGTGCCGAACGGGTATCAAACGGGTACTGAACGGGTATCGAACAGCTTTGAACGGATATCGAACGAATATTCAACGGGTATTGAACGACTTTTAACGTGAATCGAACGGACGTCTATCATACGTGTATGGTATCGCTTTGATCATGAATCGTACTACTTCTACATAATAATTAGAACTATCGTCTTAATCTAGCGTACATGCAGAAGGTTGGAGGTTGAGGAGGGTGAAGAAAAACTGTTATGCATTAAAAATTGATTATATTTTATTTGTGTATTTCCCTCTGGCGTTTAGACCACCAGTTGAATATTTTAAATACATTTTGCATGGCACAGTGCTTTGCGTGTCTGCCACATCGGAGAGTATTAACTACGTTTAGCTTATTTAGGGATTTGATATCGTCGTAGTCAATGTCTAGCGTCTCGATGATCACGTCCGCTCTCGTATTTTCATCGAGGAAATCCACGAGCCAATCGCGTTTCTGCAGCCCTTTAACATATACGACATGGGGTGTGTCATCTTCCTCGTCGATCGCATCGGCTACAGCTTTCATAATTAGCTGTTTAGCCATACTGTACGGAACGTCACCAGCTTCCCAACGTAGTCCATGATGTTTTGCCACCAACCACCGGATGCTCGATTTGTCGGATTTTGTAAGAAGATATTGTGGCATCGAACTCCCAAAAATATAGTGCGAGAGAATTGTTCCCTTTCGTAGGATAGCCACTTCCTTCGCGACAAATCTTCCATCGACGATGAACCCTTGCAGGTCAACGAATGTTGGTACGACCATTATTGATACAATTTAGAGGTCCGTTCGCTTCCAAGACAGACTGGAGAATGCACTCTTTCTCGTAAAGCATCTCAATTTTCACGATGAAATTTTGTACGAATTTGGTACAGGAGAGGGCGGACAAGTAGCGCAGTAATTTAATTGATTTTGCGCACCACATTTGTCAGCGGATTGTATTCAACCACCCGATCGTGCAGAATCAAACAGTAGGCCGTAGTATTTGCAGGTACGTTTTCTTTACAATCAAATTCTATGCGCACGTCCACGGTGCTATTCTTGATCGACTCATTTTGTCGCGAGCAATCAATCACCACGAGGGGGCCAAATTGCAAAAATTGGGCTACGGTGAATAATGCCTCGTTGCAACTATGTCCGTAATACGATTTACGAAAATGCGTATACATGTTAAATAAGATGGCGTGCCTATTCTTGTCAAAGTCCAAGTTCATGTCATCGTACGGGTAAAATTCCAAGTTGAGAAAAAGTTTTACATTGGTCAATTTGCAGTGGTCAAATCGAGTAACATCTTCAGTCATCACATTCTTTCGAGCAGTCTGTAGAGCAAAGATAATGTATCGCGGCTTCTCCAACTGTGCAGCTGCCTTCACGGCCCACGAATGCTTGGTCGTGCTCTGTAAGAGAGGATACTCATACAGATCCCACGAGCGAAAACTAATGCTCAGGTTTTGTCCAGTTTCCAAAGCATGTAGCAACGACAGCTTATTAACGTCGTTCAGCGTCACGTGAGGCATCCGCCATTGCACTTTAACCCTCCGTATTCTGAGCCTGGGTCAATTTTGACTCACCGTTTCAGAGCGCTCACGCACACAGTGACGGGGCGGTTAATATTATTCGCAGCCAAGCGGTCATTTAGCTGTCGTCAAGGAGCGCTTCGCGCTTGGGGGTGTCATAAACCGGGTTTTTCCGGGGACATTGTTGGGGCCTAAAGAGTCAGAAGTTCGAAGCGACTGCGTTGCTTTGGGGCATTCGCGAATGTACCGCTGACAACGACGCTTCGCTGCATTCTCGATTTTTTCCTGTGTCTTTTTTTTGTTAGCTTTGTTGTTTTTATTATTATCGTTATCGTTGTTATCGTTGTTATCACTGTTATTATCGTTATCGTTGTTATTGTTGTTTTGTTTGTTTGGTTTGTATTGATACAATGTCTAAACTACCAAACGATGAGCAATCACTTTTTGTGGAAGACGACGAAGACGTTTACAACAGCGACCAGTCATCGGATGGTGGAAGTGTTTCGAATAGCGATTCGGAGCCAGAAGTGCAGGATTGGGAATCCGATGAATCTTATACGTCAGAATCCGAAGAAGATACTGTTCCAGAAAATGAACCTGTATTTGGACGTAACTGGCAGTACATCGCACCCAATAACGGAGCAGTCGCAGACCTTTCGCGTAAGTGTTCACTTACAGAAAAAAGTGAACACGTAGAAACGGTGGATGAATGTTTCCATTTACTTATCAATGATGAAATCATGCATACGATCATTCTCCACACAAATATCAAGGCAAGGAACAATATGCCGCCAAATAGACACTGGAAGCCAGTGGACCGTATAGAGCTCGATGCATTTTTTGGTCTTCTCCTACTTATTGGGCGGTTTAGAGAATCACGTGAACGCAAACAGGACCTGTGGAAGACAAGCGATGCATTTTCTCGACCATTTTATACAGCAACAATGTCACGTGATCGGTTCATAGATATACTAAGGTATGTTATTATTATTATTATACTTATTTATTATCCTTGTCGTTCGGTTTTGGATGGCTTTCGCTTACATCTTCACATATATCCACACTTACATTTACATTTTACTCAGGTATATTCGTTTTGACGATTCAACCACAAGAGAAGAAAGAAAATCAAATGATAAATTGGCACCCGTGAGGGATATTACAAATATATTTGCACAAAACTGCAAGGACTCGTACGATGCAACAGCCGTTGGGTGCGTCGATGAACAACTAGTCACATTTCGCGGCCGTTGTTCATTCAAGGTGTATATGCCAAGCAAACCAGGAAAATATGGCATCAAAATATGGACCCTTTGCGATTCAAAAACTTTTTATTGCTGCAACATGCAAGTATACCTGGGGAAACAAGGAAAGGCCCCAGAAAAGCAACAAGGTCAACGTGTCGTGAAAGAAATGACAGATTTTTGGAGAAATTCTGGCCGCTGTGTAACAACAGATAATTTTTTCACGGACATAAGTTTGGCAGAATATCTCTTAGAAAACAAACTTTTTTTGATTGGTACAGTTCGAAAAAATAGGCGGGACTTACCCAAAATACTGACGCAAATACAAGATCGATGTATATATTCTTCTTATTTCTTATTTACGGAAACAATAAGTTTAGTCTCCTACATTCCGAAACCGCGAAAGTGCGTTGTACTACTTTCTACACTACACCGTGAACATAGTATATCTACAGCAGCAGAAAACTTCAAACCCGAAATAATAAAGTATTATAATTCCACAAAAAGTGGGGTAGATGTTTTAGATAAATTAGTAAGAGAATACTCTTGTAGGCGTTGCACCCGCCGTTGGCCATTATCATTGTTTATGCACTATATCGACATCGCCGCATACAATGCTTTTGTTATATGGCATACTAAGAACCCTACATGGGAAGTTAGACATTCGTCAAAATGAGGCGAAAGTTATTTTTAGAAGAATTAGCAAAAAAATTGACTGCTAAAAATATTGATAGGCGGGCTAGTAAATTTGAAAATGAAGAAGGAGGGCTACATGCAAATGTTGCAACCGCGATAGAAGCGACGGGACGAAAAATTGTAAAGAAAAAAAACTAGCAGGTCACAAGCGTGGTAGATGTTGTTTCTGTGTGGGGAGTAATAATAAACATCAAACTGTATGCGATTCTTGTAAAAAATATGTGTGTAAAAACCACTGTACAGAAAACCGCACACTTTTATGCAGTACATGTACTAATATAAATGTTGAATAAACATGATTCTTTTTATAATTTACAAATCGCAACCATATTATTGTTTCGTATATGTAGAACAAGTATCCAAACGTAATCCGAAACCCTCTTCCACCACGTTCCGTAGTATTTCGGTGAGGATCTCGAGCTTGAGTGACCATCCCCACCTGAATACTGTATCGGTGAGGGTCTCGAGCGACCGTGAATATGTATTAGTGAACTATCGGTGTGGGTCTGCAAAGACCCAGGCTCCGTACTCGATGTCCCGTACTCGGAGGGTTAAGTAATTCAATTTCTGGTTCCAACGTCGGCGATCCTATTAGAGAATTGTTATCGTTGCGCGATCGTATTAAAATCAATTCGTGACGCGCATTAATAACCACGCGTTTGTAGTCCTCGCAAAATCCCAACAAATATTTGAGCGGGATGCAAAAATTGAAATGATTTTTCACTATCAGCTCATCGTGCCGTTTCAAGCCCAATCCCGCATTCTCCATATTTTTGTCTTCATCAGATGTCATCGATACATAGTTCTTAAGCGTGCTAGTTATTCCAACGTTTCTGTTGCGATCAATCTCCACACCATTCAGTTCGTATCGAATCTCATCAAATATGAATGCCATGCAATTATTTCCCAACATCACCGTTGATACATCATTCGGCTTATTTATCGTCAATTTCCCCTCCAGGTAGAGGAAACTTTCACACGGTAATGTGTATAAATCCTGTTGCTGTATAGGTATTCTTATCTCATCGCTGTATCCAAACGTCGGCTTCGCGCCAATACTTAGAATGTCGGTCATTTTTCAACTAAATTGCGTACAATGAATCCCAGCGATTTAAAAAATGCAATGTTCGCAGCACTGAGCCTCTTCTTTTTAGCGTAATCAGAGCTGTTGCAGTTGTTGTTCTTGTTGTTGTTGTTGTTGTTGCAAACAATTTCGTTTGGAAGAAACGTGTTTCTGGAGTCGTTCAACACAAGCATCTCATTCGGCCGCACCACATGTATTATCATCGGCGTCGTCGTACGTGCAGTCTGATGGTAATCTCTTCACCTCGAAAATCAAGCAACCGTCCGTCTTGATCCACAACGCGTATCGTTAGATCCGAAATGACCTGTGCGGTGATTGGAAGGTAAATGATCTGCGCGGGCGTTTCCGATATCTTATATCCCGGCTGTACTCTGGGAGAAAATTCATGTATCGTATGTACGCGCTTCCCATTGCTGTACGCGCCAGCGGTCACGCTACATTCTTTGCAAATAATGTTCACATTCATGATATTAATCGAATCGTCCGATTCTTGCCACTGTCCCGGTTCTAATACGCGATTCGTCAAGAATCCCAGTAACGATCCAATGTTATTGGGCTTCGTAAAGTCTATAATGAACGAGCAGTACAGCTCACTTTTCATGGTGTTGTTGTTGGGGAGGGGGGGGCAACACTATAGGATACTCATCGTTGTCGCCGCCATCGTTGGCATTGGTGCCATCGAGATTGTGAGGATACCGCTCGAGTAATCGCTGTTTCAAATACTTGGCAATGGCGTCTAATTCGTATGAACCGTGGGGAATCGTAATGTATTCATGGCTGGTGTCAACGCTGCTGTTGGTCTCATAGTTTGTGGTGAAGTAGAATTTATAAGTTGCATTAGATGAAACTTAATGAATCGAATACCGAAATACGTTCATGTTATACACAGTTAACTCGTTCTTTAAAAAAGTTACGAAGCATTGTACCCAGGTCTTCAGTTAACAAGGCACATGATTCCTGAATAATAATATAGATATAGGTAAAGAACTCTTGAATCTGTCTTGGAATTGCATATGCACGAAAATTCTCTCCGCTTTCGTACTGTTAAAAATCGAGTCTTGCGTGTAATTAGATTGTATTCATAAACCAAAGTGTATATTTATACATCAAGCTAAATCGTGATCTTTGTTACTCGATACGGTAATGATTTTAATTGTCTGTTGTACGTGCTAATTAATTAGTGGTTAGCTACGACAGGAGTAAATGAAAATTTAGATATGTATATTTGTTGTTTATTTTGCTTTCTGTTATCGTAAAAGTTTCGTAACACCACTTAGATTGGAGCGATCGTTTTCTTCTTCGCACAGTATTGTCGCTTTTTTATTAAATAATATTTAAAAAAAAAGGGTTAAGGAAAAACAGAAACTACATTTCTATGATTTTAAGTCGCTACGAAAACTTTCTTCATGTGGTAAGGTCACGTTAATAATTACTTAAGAAATTTCAAATAAAATAATGAACATATCAGTGACATTTTTTATGCCATAAAATGTCGATGATTTACATAAAATATCGTAGGTATGTATGATAGTTACAATTAAGCGACGATTCCGATGTATCTGTTGGGCATTCAACTTGTGAAAATGAGATGCGTAAGAATTCGAATAAAAATTATAATTCTACAGTACTACGTCGACAGTACACAATACAGTATTTCCTCGTTAGCGGCTCGCTGGTTGGGATCGGCGTTGAACCCGTACCGTGAACAAAGCCCTAATTCCGAGTGTTCGTTTCTCGCTTCTTTCTGGCCGTAGAGGGGAACGAGATGGAACACTGCGTGCGCGGCGAGCGTGCGCGATGGTCGCAAGCGCTTACCGTGAGCAGGAAAACCGCTTCGCATCGGATGATTTTGCGCGCTAATTCGTCATACGCGCGAATCATAGAAATAATTATGCTGTATCGGTAGAAACCGCACAGAACCATGCTGGGACGGATCGTCGTTTTTGCACGCGGTGCATTCGAGGGAGGGGGTACGCCAAAAGAGTTAGGCAGAGATACCAAACCATGGTATCAGTCTTAAAAAGCGCACTCTAAACTGCACAAAGCCTCAAATCGTTGCAACGTGTTGCGAGGAAAAGACATATTTCATTTACAACCATGGGAGAATTCGCGCAAGTAGAACGCCAATTGTTGGATCAATCTGCGCGATTGATTTCACAGGAAGAATACCTCGCGTGGGAAGAACGGTGCAACGAGTGCATCGAATCGTTGGAAGAACACAGCCGAGTGAAACGCCCGCGATTATCGATCGGTGTTCAGCAATCGCTGGTTGCTCGAATCGCTCATCTCGAAGGACTAAAATATTCGTTGCGCGGACGTTTCGTGCATGAAGGTGCTGGACATTCGAGCACAGGACTTTTGTGGCGCGAAATAGACACTGCGTTCGATACCCGCGTATTAACTGGTGCAGTGTTAAATTCGAACTATATCGAGCCGCGCAACTTCCTCGAGGATGCGGGGACCATTGTGCTGGAGTATGTACGAGGCGCCTTGAGGAAACATCAGAACCTCAAAGTGAACACTGTGTTCAACGGCGAATTTGTGGCGGGGGACAAACATGCTTGCAAAAGCATCAATACCCGGAACTGCGAACTCTTCGGTACATGTGATCTACAGGAGTGGTACCAACGATGCGTCATCGAACCCACCCTGGCATCGTTGGAAGAGTTTCAGGAACGCGATAGTGGATGGGCATTGATGAGGATTCTCAACCTAACCGTCAACGTTAATAAGTACAATCCGCTGCGCGCAATTTACTATCCATTTCACCCATTCGGTGATTGTCCTCTGTTTTTTCAATGATGCACTCAAGATCGGCGTACACCACGAAGGGGAGCCGCTCCTTCATACAGTGGTTGCTGAATTTGAGCAGATTGTTTCCTACGCTGGGCAACAGGATGGCGCAATCATTCATTTGCCCGCAGTCCAGCGAATGGGCCTCCAACTTCTCGGCAGATCCAAAGTAGTGCATGCATCTGCAAAAAATCAAAAATTTTTTTATTTAATTTTTTTCAACGATGTTTTCAACGTTTCATAAGTTTATGTACATACCGATCGCAGATGAATTTTTTTTCTCTGTGCCTGCTCAACTGCATGCTCACCAGTCGGGATAAGTCCTTGATCAGCACAAAGTGCCCTACATCGCCGTGCTCATGATTCGGCGTGTAGAGCAGATTGACGTGTCGATCCCTCTTTTGGCTGGTGAGACGCAGCGGAAAGACCGTCGATCCTTTCTCCATCCCGAAGGTGTACACGTTGACGGAGATGCCGTTCTGCCGCTCAAACTTCCCAAGCTGCTCTAGGGACATTGGGAACTCAATGTCTTGGAGATTTAGCACCAATGTATAATGTGGATATGAACTTGGTCGATGAGGGTTTCTTTCGGCGGGATGGAGAGCTGCGACCACTGCCCGCGCGAAGCAGGCGTTATCCTCGGATCGCACGCTAATTGTCGCTTTCTTCATCAATATTTCCGTGGCAACTTGAAGTGGCACCCTGCGCGCAGCGGATTGTACTTATTAACGTTGACGGTTAGGTTGAGAATCCTCATCAATGCCCATCCACTATCGCGTTCCTGAAACTCTTCCAACGATGCCAGGGTGGGTTCGATGACGCATCGTTGGTACCACTCCTGTAGATCACATGTACCGAAGAGTTCGCAGTTCCGGGTATTGATGCTTTTGCAAGCATGTTTGTCCCCCGCCAGAAATTCGCCGTTGAACACAGTGTTCACTTTGAGGTTCTGATGTTTCCTCAAGGCGCCTCGTACATACTCCAGCACAATGGTCCCCGCATCCTCGAGGAAGTTGCGCGGCTCGATATAGTTCGAATTTAACACTGCACCAGTTAATACGCGGGTATCGAACGCAGTGTCTATTTCGCGCCACAAAAGTCCTGTGCTCGAATGTCCAGCACCTTCATGCACGAAACGTCCGCGCAACGAATATTTTAGTCCTTCGAGATGAGCGATTCGAGCAACCAGCGATTGCTGAACACCGATCGATAATCGCGGGCGTTTCACTCGGCTGTGTTCTTCCAACGATTCGATGCACTCGTTGCACCGTTCTTCCCACGCGAGGTATTCTTCCTGTGAAATCAATCGCGCAGATTGATCCAACAATTGGCGTTCTACTTGCGCGAATTCTCCCATGGTTGTAAATGAAATATGTCTTTTCCTCGCAACACGTTGCAACGATTTGAGGCTTTGTGCAGTTTAGAGTGCGCTTTTTAAGACTGATACCATGGTTTGGTATCTCTGCCTAACTCTTTTGGCGTACCCCCTCCCTCGAATGCACCGCGTGCAAAAAACGACGATCCGTCCCAGCATGGTTCTGTGCGGTTTCTACCGATACAGCATAATTATTTCTATGATTCGCGCGTATGACGAATTAGCGCGCAAAATCATCCGACACAGTTTCTGCTGACGCCGCATAATTCTAAGATTCGACGCTTTCACAGATATTATATTACATTCAACACGTGTCGAGACTTTTATCCTTGAAGGTGGGGCTCAAATTACATACAATCGCGCGATATGCTGCGATGTTAAGATTGGAAAACATTATGGAAAAATTGGTAGCTTTAAAATAAAATGCTGTGGTGGGGGAGGCAATTGCTCCTCTATTTAAGCCGAGCTCTTGGACGCTATTCCATCAATCGCTCAGTAGCCTCAGTGACTTTGACGGAACAGACGGTACTCCGTAAAAAAATATAGTGCACATCAAAATGTACAAACACAGCTTAAACGATTCATCCTGCGCAGCCGGCAACGATGGTGGGTTTCCAAATAAATGTGAACAACAGCAGCAACAACTACATCATCATCAACAATCCAATATGAGGTATGTACACGTTACTATACACTTTTCATTTACTTCATTCACTGTAAACGCAAAACGACCGAAGTATCAATTTCATGTACTTGTTTCTTACAGTTCTGGATCCGTATCGCTAAAAACGATGAAAACATCGAAACCATCAATCGTACGGATCCTGGGGCGTGATTATCCACTGACTGCAACAGCTTATATACGTCTAACTATAGGAATTCGCATTGGTATGGATTTGTGTCACGTTGAGATCACTATAGCCGACAATAAAGGCAGCGAGTTAAGCTTTTCAATGTCTACGTGGAAGCTCCTGCTACAAAACGAGGTGGACATACTCCAACGATTACGCAGCAACGCAACATCGCCCCAAACTCACATTATAATTGATCATTTACGACTAGAGTTCACGCGTATGCATGATGATCAACTTATTAAAATCACCGATAATCGCGTTGTCATATATATGACTGAAGCCACGATGTGTAAATTATTCGCGTACAATCATTGCATTGAACATATGTATACGTGGCTAACTGAAAATATGTACTCTGTAAGCAGTAAATATGCCACTTTCGTAGACGTTCTACGTAGCGCTACCGCGCCAACAGATTATGTAAAATTAATTTCTGAAAGCGAACACTTCGAACAGCATTCATTGATTGATTGTGAATTGTTAGCATGTGCAATCAATCATATTGTGCATGATGCTCGTAGTAAAAAATATTAAATTATATTCTTTTATGATTTGTAACAATATATATCTTAAACCTATATTATTTCTCCATTGCATTCACCCATCATCCTCCCCGCCATCTAATTTTAAGATTCCGCGTTTCTGTGTTACATTTCATTCTTCGCGCCGCCAAGTGACATCACCCTGCACGGCTGCTTCAGAGGAGTCGAATTACGCGAGATCGCGCGATACGCAGCGACGTTAAATCGGAACGCTTTGAAATACTGTTAGCTTTAGAATGCATGCGATTCTATCCCCTATGTAGTGGTGTCTCTTTCCCTCCTAGAATTTTGACTTTAAAGTAATGCTCCATCTCTTTCCCTCGAAAACGCGGTGTCGAGAAACGCCGATCTTTCCCGACATCGTTCGAAACAATTTCTGATAAAATTTCTCATAAAAATAAATTATTATACGTCGACGTTGTGTGTGTGTGTGTGTGTGTGTGTGTGTGTGTGTGTGTGTGTGTGTCACATATGTGACGCTCCGTTGGTTTCGCTATATGTACCATTCGGAAAAGACTAATGTCAGAGACGGCGTTTGGGGGAGTTGGTTAGGCGGCTGACTCGTACCGCGGAGGTCTTGGGTTCGAGCCCCGTCGCCCCGAGAAGTTTTTTCATTTATATTAATATCATAAAATTAATATTTCCTCCCTTACCGACAGTCTGTTGTACCACGCTACAGAGTAACACCTTCCTTACCGACAGTCTGTACCACCACGCTCCAGAGTAGCGCACCGTCACCCCGCGGTTCCTCCTCCTCCTCCTCGATGATACCCCCGCACCGTCACCCCGCGGTTCCTCCTCCTCCTCCTCCTCGATGATACCCCCCACCACTCCGCCATCTCTATGACGTCATCCGCCGCCAGCCCGCCGACAAAAAAACAAATTTTCAAATTTGAGTTTCAAGGTCATGATCATGACCTTGAAACTCAAATTTGAATTAGAATCCCCCTTGTCTTACTACTAACGAACCAACGAACCAACGAAACAACGAACCAACGAAACAACGAACCAACGAAACAACGAACCAACGAAACAACGAACCAACGAACCAACGAACCAACGAACCAACGAACCAACGAACCAACGAATCAACGAACCAACGAACCAACGAACCAACGAACAAACGAACAAACGAACAAAGTGACAAAGAAACAAAAGAACCAACGAAACAACGAACCAACGAACCAACGAACCAACGAACCAACGAACCAACGAACCAACGAACCAACGAACCAACGAACCAACGAACAAACGAACAAACGAACAAACGAAGCAACGAACCAACGAACCAACGAACCAACGAACCAACGAACCAACGAACCAACGAACCAACGAACCAACGAACCAACGAACAAACGAACAAACGAACAAACGAACAAACGAACAAACGAACAAACGAACAAACGAACAAACGAACCAACGAACCAACGAACCAACGAACCAACGAACCAACGAACCAACGAACCAACGAACCAACGAACCAACGAACCAACGAACCAACGAACCAACGAACCAACGAACCAACGAACCAACGAACCAACGAACCAACGAACCAACGAACCAACGAACCAACGAACCAACGAACCAACGAACCAACGAAACAACGAAACAACGAAACAACGAAACAACGAACCAACGAACCAACGAACCAACGAACCAACGAACCAACGAACCAACGAACCAACGAACCAACGAACCAACGAACCAACGAACCAACGAAACAACGAAACAACGAAACAACGAAACAACGAAACAACGAAACAACGAAACAACGAAACAACGAAACAACGAAACAACGAAACAACGAAACAACGAAACAACGAAACAACGAAACAACGAACCAACGAACCAACGAACCAACGAACCAACGAACCAACGAACCAACGAACCAACGAACCAACGAACCAACGAACCAACGAACCAACGAACCAACGAACCAACGAACCAACGAACCAACGAACCAACGAACCAACGAACCAACGAACCAACGAACCAACGAACCAACGAACCAACGAACAAAAGAATAAATGAACAAATGAACAAATGAACAAATGAACAAATGAACAAATGAACAAATGAACAAACGAACAAACGAACAAACCAACAAAGTGACAAACCAACAAAGTGACAAAGAAACAAAAGAAGCAACGAAACAACGAAACAACGAAACAAAGAAGCAACGAAACAACGAAACAACGAAACAACGAACCAACGAACCAACGAACCAACGAACCAACGAACCAACGAACCAACGAACCAACGAACCAACGAACCAACGAACCAACGAACCAACGAACCAACGAACCAACGAACCAACGAACCAACGAACAAACGAACAAACGAACAAACGAACAAACGAACAAACGAACAAACGAACAAACGAACAAACGAACAAAGTGACAAAGAAACAAAAGAACCAACGAAACAACGAAACAACGAAACAACGAACCAACGAACCAACGAACCAACGAACCAACGAACCAACGAACCAACGAACCAACGAACCAACGAACCAACGAACCAACGAACAAACGAACCAACGAACAAACGAACAAAAGAACAAATGAACAAACGAACAAACGAACAAACGAACAAAGTGACAAAGAAACAAAAGAACCAACGAAACAACGAAGCAACGAAGCAACGAAACAACGAAACAACGAAACAACGAAACAACGAAACAACGAAACAACGAAACAACGAACCAACGAACCAACGAACCAACGAACCAACGAACCAACGAACCAACGAACCAACGAACCAACGAACCAACGAACCAACGAACCAACGAACCAACGAACCAACGAACCAACGAACCAAAGAACCAACGAACCAACGAACCAACGAACCAACGAACGAACGAACCAACGAACCAAAGAACCAACGAACCAACGAACCAACGAACCAACGAAACAACGAAACAACGAAACAACGAAACAACGAAACAAGGAACCAACGAACAAACGAACCAACGAACAAACGAACAAAAGAACAAATGAACAAACGAACAAACGAACAAACGAACAAAGTGACAAAGAAACAAAAGAACCAACGAAACAACGAAACAACGAAGCAACGAAACAACGAAACAACGAAACAACGAAACAACGAAACAACGAAACAACGAAACAACGAAACAACGAACCAACGAACCAACGAACCAACGAACCAACGAACCAACGAACCAACGAACCAACGAACCAACGAACCAACGAACCAACGAACCAACGAACCAACGAACCAAAGAACCAACGAACCAACGAACCAACGAACCAACGAACGAACGAACCAACGAAACAACGAAACAACGAAACAACGAAACAACGAAACAACGAAACAAGGAACCAACGAACCAACGAACCAACGAACCAACGAACCAACGAACCAACGAACAAACGAACCAACGAACAAACGAACAAAAGAACAAATGAACAAACGAACAAACGAACAAACGAACAAAGTGACAAAGAAACAAAGAAACAAAAGAACCAACGAAACAACGAAACAACGAAGCAACGAAACAACGAAACAACGAAACAACGAAACAACGAAACAACGAAACAACGAAACAACGAAACAACGAACCAACGAACCAACGAACCAACGAACCAACGAACCAACGAACCAACGAACCAACGAACCAACGAACCAACGAACCAACGAACCAACGAACCAACGAACCAACGAACCAACGAACCAAAGAACCAACGAACCAACGAACCAACGAACCAACGAACGAACGAACCAACGAAACAACGAAACAACGAAACAACGAAACAACGAAACAAGGAACCAACGAACCAAAGAACCAACGAACAAACGAACAAACGAACAAACGAACAAACGAACAAACGAACAAACGAACAAAGTGACAAAGAAACAAAAGAACCAACGAAACAACGAAACAACGAAACAACGAAACAACGAAACAACGAAACAACGAAACAACGAAAAAACGAAACAACGAAACAACGAAACACCGAAACAACGAAACAACGAAACAACGAAACAACGAAACAACGAAACAACGAAACAACGAAACAACGAAACAACGAAACAACGAAACAACGAAACAACGAAACAACGAAACAACGAACAATCGAACAAACGAACAAACGAACAAACGAACAAACGAGCAAATGAACAAACGAACAAACGAACAAACGAACAACGAACAAAGTGACAAAGAAACAAAAGAACCAACGAAACAACGAAACAACGAAACAACCAAACAACGAAACAACGAAACAACGAACCAACGAACCAACGAACCAACGAACCAACGAACCAACGAACCAACGAACCAACGAACCAACGAACCAACGAACCAACGAACCAACGAACCAACGAACCAACGAACCAACGAACCAACGAACCAACGAACCAACGAACCAAAGAACCAACGAACCAACGAACCAACGAACCAACGAACCAACGAACCAACGAAACAACGAACCAACGAAACAACGAACCAAAGAACCAACGAACAAACGAACAAAGTGACAAAGAAACAAAAGAACCAACGAAACAACGAAACAACGAAACAACGAAACAACGAAACAACGAAACAACGAAACAACGAAACAACGAAACAACGAAACAACGAAACAACGAAACAACGAAACAACGAAACAACGAAACAACGAAACAACGAAACAACGAAACAACGAAAAAACGAAACAACGAAACAACGAAACAACGAACCAACGAACCAACGAAC